>NC_061113.1:11350481-11407225 GCF_002878395.1 Capsicum annuum | reverse complement strand
TTTTTTTTTTTTTTTTTTTTGTAAAAGTGGACAAATAGGTATAACACACACAACCAAATTATTGTGGAATAAGTGTGTGTTTGATAAGGATGAAAATATTTTTGAACTTTTTTTATGTGCAGCTGGTCAAATTTTTTACAAAATATTTTCTCTAAAAGACAAATTCTTTAAAATTGAGTAAAAGGATGTTTTTCGTGAAAATAATGAAAACAAGTAGAGGCGGTATTTCACTCGCCTTCGTATCCGTTTCAACCCTACACCACCCCGCAGACTCATCTTTAGCTTATGGTATTTGCCTAGATTATATATAAGTAATTGTGAAACAGTATTTGATATTTAATTGATTATCAAATATTAAAAAAAGTATAGTTTTTTTTACTTATTTCTCATAAAAACATCTTTTCGTGAAAATATTTTTCAATTTTCTCATATTTGGTTAGCTTAAATATTTTTTAAATTGTTTTCAAATAGATGTATTTCCTCAAATAAAAGGATAATGATTTTCCTTCATAAATTAAGGAAAACATCTTTTAAAACTCTTTTCCAACCTCATCACCCGACTCTCACCCGAGTCCCGAGTCCTAACTCTAGATCTTGACCTGAAACCTCACTCTTGATCCCGACTTCCCACTCTCACTCAATTAGGGTCATGTCCTGAGTCGGCGTCCAGGTCAATAGTAAGATCCTGAGTTAGGTACTAGGTCGGGGTCGGGAGTCGAGGTTAAAGTTAGGATTATGAATACTCGAGGCAGAGACGAGAGTTAGCTCCCAAGATTCGAGATCTTTAATCAAAGTCGAGTTGGGTTTAGGTCTCGAGTAATGGTTAAGAGTCAAGTTCGAAGGTCGGCTCCTGGTGGTAATCGACACCCAAGTTGGGGTTGGGATTAGGAGTCGAGTCTAAGGTTAGATCCTAGGTCTCCAATCTTGGGTCGAGCTAGGTTAGGATTGCAAGTGGGGTCTTGGGTCGAGGTTAGGCTTTGGGTCTCGGGTAAATCAGAGGTCGAGAGTTAGGTCTTAAGCCGAGGTCGAATATCAGGTCGTGAGTATCAATTGGGTCAAGAGTATAGTTTTAGAAGTCGGGGTTAGGTGTCGAGATCTCGGGTTAAGGTCGGGGTCATAGTTAGATTTCAAGAGTCGGTTTTGGGTATTGATCTTAGGTCTTGGTCAAATCTTGGGTTTTGTGTCTCAGATCAAGTTTGGGAGTCAGGTCTCATATCGGGGGTAGAGACTTGGACTCCGTATTGAGAGTCGAGGTCTTTGTGGGGGTTGGGTTCTGGGTGGAGGTCGAGAGTTAAGTTCAGGGTCAAGGTCGAGTCTCAATTTAGGGTTGAAAGTCGAGACCTAGGTTGGATCCGAGTCGGGAGTCAATGTCGGATCTTGGGTTTTAAGTTGAGTCTCGAATCGCCATTAGGAGTCGAGTCTTGGGACTGAGTTAGAAATTGAGTCCTCAGGTTAGGTTTCAGATCAAGTCGAGACTGGAAGTCAGGTGTCGGAATCGAGAATTGGGTCACATCTCTAATATGGACTCGAATCTTAGGTAGTGGTTGGTCCCTTATCAAAGTGTTTACTTCCCTTATATCTAAATGCTCTTAGGATAAGATTTTTTTCTTACTAACCATATACCAAAAAATAAGCAAGAAAATCACATATTGTTGAAGAACATATTTTCTAAAAAAGTATTTTTCATGAAATACATTTTTCTTCGTACCAGACACACCCCTAAAGTGGTCAAAGTTATGATAAAAATCTCTCCAAAAAGTTGAAGAGCCACTTGCAAGCTCTTTATTGTAAGCTACTTGCAAGTTTCTTCAAGTAGAAGTTACTTGTTGGCTGCTTTGTAGGCTGCTTGTAAGTTTCTTTGAGACGAAGATACTTGCAAGCAGCTTTGTAAGCTACCTCTCCAAAAATTTGATTAGAGCTACTTGCAAGCTATTTGTAAGTTGCTTATAAGTTTCTTCAAGAAGAAGTTATAAATTGCAGACTGCTTTGTAAGCTACTTGCTAATTACTTCTCCAGGAAGTTGGTAGCAGAGCTACTTTTAATCTATTTGTAAGCTGCTTGTAAGTTTCTTCGAGAAGAAGCTACCTATAGACTGCTTTGTAAGCTACTTCTCCAGAAAGCTGGTCGGATAGCTACTTGTAAATTATGTGCTTGTTTGAATTCACTTATTTTAAATGCTTGTAAGCCAAAATTGCTTTTATGGTAGGCACAAAAATTCAACATCATGGCATCAATTTACCCAAATGACTACTTTCATGCCAACTTAGCTAATTTATCTCATTATTACTATCTCGTAAGGGCGTTATATACTTTCTTCATCTTATGTTCCCATTTTATAATAAGAAAAAAAATCAAAAATATCAAATAGACATCCCTCCACGTGTCGAAATTTCAAAAAGTAACCACAAATTGACTGGCCCACCAACAACCTCGGTTTGACTTCAATGTAGGTCAATCCATGAACCTATATAACCAAATGTACCTTTGTATTTCCATTTAGACAACACCACCCACCCAACCCCCAACCCCACTCCAATCCTACATGTTATAATAATAATCCAAAATTTTCATAATAATCCTATATATATATATATATATCTTCTCTCTTTTTCCATTCCTAAAAATAATCCTATTTTTGTTGCATGGATTTCTCTCTTCCATTGGTTACAACTATGAGTTTCATTAAGGTAACAGAAAAAGTGCTAATCACATGTATATATAATTTTTTCCTTTGTCATGATGCATGGTATAAATTTTCAAGTTTTTAAAAAAATTTAAATCAAGAACATCAATGTTGCAAGATATGATGCTTCATCCTCAAGAACATCATCAACTTTTTAATGTATACTTCTTATTTATCACTTTTTTTTTTTTGGAATTCTTGTAGTTTTTTCTTTACAAAATTTAAGTTTTATGGAAATGGAGTTTTGAGAATTGAATGTCTAATGTCTCCTCTTTGATTTTCTTTCAAGATCTTGAATTAGATCATAATTACTTTTTCCTTGTGTTAATTGTATATTAATTGGCAAAATTAACTGTTTTATCACTACTAATTAACAAGTTATTTGTATATGTAGGTGCCTTCATTTCAATTCATTGTATGATTTTTCTACTAGCTATTTGCAAGTTTTTTCAATACATGTATTATTAGTAAAAAGTATTAGTAGTACGAAGTGGTTTTATGACTAATAAGATTTCATCATCTTTTTTATATTTTCTTTTTGTGATTTTTGCTATCTCTACATCACACTCCTTAGGGTGCAGTCCTTCTTCGGACCCTGCATGAATGCGGAAAAGTTGCGCCTTTAATATTTACTAGCTTGTTGTTCAAGTTCTCTATGTGAAAAATGATTCTGTTTCTAAAGTTATGTAAAATGACTTTCATAAACAAGTAACATATGCTTATCATAATAGGCTTTTTGAGCTACAAAAATTCCCATTGCTTGTCCAACTTTGGATTCATATCCTCTTTTGTACAATTTAGATGCCAAAAGAGTTTTAACTGTACGTAGTAAAGTGTTAAGCATCTCTCGAGTCCCGTGCAGTCTGCATGAATTTTTTTTGCCAATATACGTAACGATATGATTCTGAAAAAAGTAGTAAAAAGATGCTACTTACTAATAAGTGAAATTTGACTATGGTTTTTTTTTATTTTTTGGCAGGAAGAAATGCCAAGCCCACTAAATGATCAAATTTTGAATTTTTGTGAATCTGAACTTTTTTCAGAATTACAAAATTCAGATGTTGCTTCTAGCTCAAATGGTTGTTGTTATGATGAACAATCTTCATATAATAATAATACTAACACCAATTTTGACCTAAACAAATTCCAAAACACCAATGAAAAAAATGATGAAACCATCACAAAAAGAACAACCAGCACGACTACCGATGTTAGCAGGTCTGGCCCCTGCCCTGCTAACATCGATGACAACAACAACAACAACCACAACAACAACAACGACAATATGTCAATGATATTTGATGCAGAAGATGACATCTCTGCATCAATAGACTTCACACCAACCGCGAACTTCACTGTCCCTGATCATTTCTTACAACAACAAGAGGAACAATTCGACATAATTCCTCTTAACAATCATCCTGGCCCTGATATTTCTCTGCCTCAGCCTCATGTAATGACACTCATGGGGCCTCCATTAGGTCATTCATACGAAGGCGAATCATTGTCCTCTGTCCCTCCTTACATGAGAGGGCTCGCGTCTACTTCTACTTCTCCTTCTTGTGTACTTCTTGATCCTAATGTGGTAAATTACCTCCAAGGGAACCTTAATAACACAATGAATTCAGAAGTTTCAACAATGTTTGCTGCAGCTACTAATAGTGGCTTGTTCTTTGGATCCCAATTGCCAAATCAAGAGTCGGATTTTCAAGGAGAGAATGGTAGGATTTTCTGCCCTGATTCCTTGCCAAGGATCTATAATAGTGAGCTTCAGGTATTGATCTCCTTTCATGTGTAGTATAATAGATTTCAAAATATAAAGGTGTAAACATACAAAGAAAAGCCAAGAGAAATCAACATCTACTATATGTATGTCGAAAATAATTTAACCTTCTGTTCTAGTCGTGGAAACAACCTCTTACAGAAATATAGGGCAAGGTTGCATACAACAGACCCTTGTGGTCCGGCCCTACCCTGGATGTTGCGCATAAGGGAGCTTTAGTGCATCATGCTGCCTTTTTTTTTTTTTTTTTGTATATTATTGTAATTTTTCCGGCCCTTAGCTAAGGGCGGAGCTACGCCTTTGCTGGAAATTACACTATGTAAATAGGTCAAATTCTTGTTAATATATACCACATGACAAATCTCCTTGATTTTTTCATGTGTTAGTTTTTTTATATTTTGAATCTTCTTAATAAAAATTCTACAGAGGGGCAATCCGATCGGCTATGCTGTATGGTGCGGAGTGTTGGTCAGTTAAAAACTCTCACATCCCAGAAGTTGAAGGTGGCGAAGATGAGTATGTTGCGATGGATGTCTGGCCATACCAGGAAAGATAGGGTGAGGAATGAGATTATTCGGAAGAAGGTGGGGTGGCTTCGGTAGAGGACAAGATCCGAGAAGTGCGATTACGTTGGTTCGGGCACGTGATGAGGAGGGGCTCTGATGCTCCAGTACAGAGGTGTGAGTTTCTGGCTATGGATGTTTTTAGGTAGGATAGAGGTAGACCGAAGAAATATTAGAGGGAGGTGATTAGGCATGATATGGAGCAGTTATAGCTGACAAAGGACATGACCATTGATAGGAAGGTGTGGAGGATGCGGATTAGGGTAGAGGGTTAGGGGGTGAGAGTTTTTCTTTATTTGTGTTTGAAGTTTCTTATCTAAAGTTTCTTGTTCGTGGGTGTTGAGTGATGTCTACGTTTTCGGTTAGATAGTTTTTTAGTAGTATCTGATGGTTGTTATAGTACCTTGTGGATATCGGTGTTAGTTTATTTTGCATAATGTACTAGTTTATACGCATTTATGTTTTGTGATTTGCTATACTGTTATCGGTCCTAAGCCGGGGGTCTATCGGAAACAGCCTCTCTACTTCTTCGGAGGTAGTGGTATGGTTTGCGTACACTCTACGCTCCCCAGACCCCACTATGTGGAGAATGCACTGGGTATATTGTTGTTAATAAAAATTCCGACTCCACTACTGATACATAAAACAATTGTTTGTTTATGAAGGGACTAAGCAACGAGAGTCAGCATTTGGTTAGTGGTGGTGGTTGTTCCAACACTTTGGCCATAGAAATCACAAGCTTTGAAGATCCTATCCATACTAAAACTGGCAGATGTTCAGTTGAGGAAAGAAGGGAGAAGATAATTAGATACATGAAGAAAAGAAATGAGAGGAATTTCAGCAAAAAAATTAAGGTATACATCTCCTACTATTTCAACTTTTATTCCCTTCTCATCATCCCCCTCCCCTCTAAAAATCTTTATACCACCTGAGAAAACAAGAATTTCGTTAACGATATTCAAGGTTTAATATATTTTTATAACTTGATAGAAGTATAATTTTTGTACACCCTATATATTTTTTCGATGAAGGGTATTGTACTTCTAGCACTGAACTTCTTTCCCCCTTTTTTCTACTTTTTCTCTCTCCTTTTGTTTGTTTGTTTTTTCTTTCATCCGGATTTTTCATTTTGTTTTATTGAGACCCGAACTTCTATATGATAATAAATGTGGAAAGGTGAGGGTGAGGTACTTTTCGTGATATACAGAAAGAAAATCCATGATGATGGCTATCAAAACACGTGTAAGGGCTGGAGAGAGGGAGGCTCTCGAAACCAAGCGAGACTAGAAAGAACCTGGGAATTAGCACCACTCATACGAATGCTTTTGTATCTCTATGACTACAAAATAAACGGCCAGCCCTCTCTATATCTTGGTTTCAGTTTAGCATCAGATATCGCTCTGGAGAGCATTTTAATTGATTGTAGTGCGGACGTTGGAGCATTTTAAATATGTGATACCCTACTTCATCTTTTTGGATCTATACACGAATAGCTGGACAAATTTGCTATTTACTTTTTCATAACGGTATACATATATTATACACTCATTATACATATATTATACATCTAACGACTATTTTTAGTTCAATCTTTTGCTGAGTTTGACTGTGGAGGGCTTTATATATGCAGTATGCATGCAGAAAAACACTAGCAGATAGTAGGCCAAGAGTGAGGGGAAGATTTGCAAGAAATGATGAATTTGGTGAGGCAAGTAAAGCAAATTCTTGTGGAACTATTGAAGAGGACACAATTAGTCATGAAGATGAAAGGCTCAATAATATTATGTATCATTCAAATATGGTTGTTGCTTCTTCAACTCATCATCATCATCATGACAACAATGGAAGAATTTTCACCTCCATTTGTCATGTATCAACTACTAGTCCATATGATATGTGCACCCCTCTCTATTGTACTGATGGCCAAATGCATTAACCTTGAGATTTTATAAAGCTCTCCAATGTGCTCCTATAGGTTCTCCTCTACATATAACAAGGTACTCTTCCAACAACCCTTCACATGTTTCTTTTTTAATCTCACTCTCTCAATTTATGCGATAGCGTTTGATTGGGTGCGAAGTTCAATAATTAGAGAAAAAATGCAAGTCTTCATAGATATTTGCGAGGCAAATGACCCCATTATCGTTTTAAGTGGTCATTTCAAAATTAAATTGTTAGTAAGTATATTTTTCTTTTAGAATTGACTAGAAGGAAAAGTGTCGCATATATTGGGACAGTGGTAGTATTAAGTAACTTTTTGTAGAAGTCGTCTAGAAAATAAGGCAAATTACAATGTAGCGAGTTGAAACACATCGACAGTATGATCTCAAATGGGCGAGTTACGCTGAATTTGAGCAGGACGAGTCATTAATCCAATAACCAAAGATTACTTTTTTGAGATTACTGGTAGATTCATGATTTAAATTCAATGAATTCAAGTTTAAAATTCTTAGTATTAAACTCATTATAGTGCTAAAATTAGGGGTTTTCATGGGTCAATTTTTAGTTAAAATCAAAATCAAACCCATTCAATCGGATTTTTAATTAGGAAGATCAAGTCAAGCAAAATAATATACATTTATCGATTTGATTATTGTCGATTTAGTTTATAATATTAGTGTAATGAAACTCATGAAATATATTGTGTGACAGTATAGGTGGTGAAAGATGAAGAGGTGGAATCATTTATATATACTTCCACATATTATTGGTGTGAATATCTTCAAAATCAAACATTGCATCAAGCAATCTTAGATTTGATCAGCTGTCAAGGATTCAATTTTGCAGAACTATGTTTCCAATAGGTTGTATTAATTAGTCATAAACTAATAGATAAAACTAAGAATAACTTGTAATAACTTACTAAATGTCCCATGATGGGGACATGTAAATTTTGTAAATGTTTGTGCTATTGTAAGTTGTAATTTTGTGTTTTGTATGCCAAGAGTTATCCTGGTTAGGAAATTTGAGGCCCAAAAGGAAAAGGATTTATTAGGGCGATGTGGATAAATATTGGCATCGATTTGGGGTCATCATAAGTTGATAATTGTATCCAAAATTACATTAATCACTATATAAACAATGACATGCATATGATATATAATATACAAAGACATAACAATGACAAGAGGAGTTTCTCGGATGGTAAGCACCTCTCACTTCCAACTCGAAAGTTGTAACTTGTAAGTTCCAGTCACCAACAGAGTAAAAAGGAGTGGGAGCTCCTAGAAAGGGGTAAAGAAACTACATGTTGATGCAAATTACTATATGTTGTGTGTATGATATGTGTATATCTTGGAGTGGTTGGTAGTGTGGATATATATTATCGTATGTCATGTGTATAATAATTGTATATATTTACATGCATATAGAATACAGTCAAACAATAGTGTCAGCATTTGTCTGGAAATTTCATAGCCTCTATAGAGAGGTCCTATATATATGTATAATAGTTGACGTTTACATCTCGTTTGGTTGTTATAAATAAGAGTACTCAAAAAAAACTAGTTTTAATGATTTAATGTACCAAGAAGCAGGAATGTGTATATATTTGTTTATCAAATTTAACCACTGAAATAGAAAAACTATGAATGTAGAAAACACAAACATCAGTAGCTCTTTTCTCGTGAAGTTACAATTATAGCTAATGGACACAATTTAAAAACACTTTCTTACTTTTAGATTTTCATGCTTGAAATTTCAGTTCACGTGATATTAGTGATGATTACTAATATTTTATATTTATTATATATTTCGTACATAATATTATGACATAATATATTTGTATGATCGTAATAAAGGGTTAATTTTATAAAGAGGGTACTTTAGTAATGAATGACATTGTTGTTATAGTGAAGTAAAAGGTCAAATCCATCGGTGGCCTCCTAAACTTGGTACGAACTTTCACTTAGGCACCTCAAGTGGACATTGTTCACTTTTTGCACCTCAAATAGCCATAAAGTGTGTCACTTTGACGCCTTTCGACATCAGCTCTGGTGCGTGGGTCACACTCGCTGTCAACGTGAATTACCCAACCAATTAATTTGTGCCATCTAATTTTACATTGCCACATCATTATATATACACAAAATAAGTTTATTTAAAAAAAATGCCAAAATACATGGCAATTACATCCAATGAATTAATTACACATATTTTATTCTCTAAATAATTACAAAAAAGCCCCCCGGCCCGCTCCCCACCCTCCCAAATTATCTTCTCCACCCAACTTTCTTTTAGCTTAAACCTCCATTAATGGAGATTGAACTTTTCAATAATGATAAACATACCTCCTCATTCTCTAACAATAATAGACCTACATTAATAGCTTCACGAATTTCAAATACATGATGAAAAATACGAAAAAAGATGAGGTTAGTGTTCAATTAGAAAATAAATTAACGAAAGAAAATATAAATACGAATGGGAATTGCTTGGAACTAGAATTTTAGATGCATGAAAAGGAGAGAATGGGAATTTTAGATACAGTGAAGTTGAAGAATGATTTGAGAGACATGGGAAGGAGTGAAGCTGGAAGTGGAAGGAGCAAGAAAAAGAATATGGAACTGAAAAAAAAAAATGCAAGTCTCCAATTACACAATAATGAAGCAAGAAAGAGTAAAAACATGATAAACATGATATTGTGAGCTTGACCTTCAAGAATTAAAGGAGTAAAAATTAATTGTGTTAAGAAAAAGAAAAAAATACTGGAAAACTAATGGATGGAGACGGGGATGGAAAAAAAAGTTTGAATAACATCTTTATTTATTGAACGGAGTGAGAAATTACTTATATTGAGCCTTGATTTATTGCTATAATGTGTAATGAATCTTGATTGTCATTGGGTTGTTGTTAGTGTGTTTATGATGTAATGGTGGAGAATTGAGATTAGAAGGTGTGTTCCGTTGATTAATAGAAGGAGTATTATTTGGTGTTTATGGTGTGTATTAGTTAATAGAGTGAGTATTTTGTTAATGGAGTGAAATTTATTTTGTGTGTTGATTTCACCTCCATTAATGGAGGTTAAGCTAAAAAATAGGTGTGGAGAAGACAATGTGGGAGAGAAGATGTAAAATTACGAAAATACCCCTGAAAATTTATAAAAATACTCCTCAAACGCGCTTAAAAGCGAGTGTAATATACTCTCTTTGCTGATTCAGCAAAAAGTGCCAAAATGACACACTTTATGGCTACATGAGGTGTCAAAAGTGAACAACGTCCACTTGGGGTGCCTAAGTGAAAGATCGTGCCAAGTTCAGAGGGCTGTCGATGGATTTGACCGAAGTAAATTGTAACATGAAAAATAAGTTGTTGAGAAAAAATTAAACAGTTATAGTAAAATGTTATTGTTGTAGAAGTCATGGCCCATGAGAGAGAGCTTCGACGAAGAAGAAAATTCTGATGCAAAAGAAAAAGCAACGGGCAAATTTAGTCATTTCCTTTAATTGACTTCCGAAAATAACTTATTCTACTCCCCGAAGCATTTATTTTTTCTAAAAGCTTGATCAAATACCTCACTTTTTAAAATAAGTACTTTTGACCTTCTAGAAGCTAGGGCAAATCTATACTTTCACTTGCTAGGTAAAAATTCCTACATTGATTTACCTCTTTATATTGTAAGGTCCATTAAAGTTAGTTTGTGAGCCCACCTTCTTGCGGGCCAAGTATAAAAAGCCCAGTATTTGGCTGCCAAAATTGGAATAATCGTAAATCGCTTTCATATCTCCTGACATTTATACCAAATTGAATTAGCACTTCTCAGATAGCCGAACCCTGGCCCCCTTCTCCTTCAGGATATGCAGCAAGATTACGTTTCTGAAATAATGTCTAAAAAATATCTCTTATAAACAATGTTTGTTAATCAAATTGACCCATGACTTCAGCTTCCAACTTAAATATAGAATTAAAAGTTCGAAAAATAGGTTTTATGAGTTCTTTTTAGAGTTTTTGTTTACAAAACTTCAACTCTATTCTTATGTCCCAAACACAATTTCAACTTTTAAATATCATTTTTCAATTTAAATTCAAATATATTTTTTTTTTCCCTTCAAATTTCATTTATCATACCCAAATGGCTGCCTGCTAAGCTTTGACATTATCCAACTACATTAGAAATACATTTGTTTGAAAATTAAAGAGGAGATGTTAGAAAAAATGAGTTTGCCTAAAAAAAAGGAATAAGTTAAAATTGATTATTTATGGGTCATATTTTGAATATTTTTCCTTTTTATTCAATTTAAACCCACACTATCAAGCTAGATATTTTTATTTTTTTTTTTAAAAAAAGTACAAAGTTTCCTTTTCTTGAGGGGACAATAGAATGATCCATCTTAAAACCATCTTACATTTTTTCGCAAAAGAAGTGTTTAAAAAGACAAGGAATATGGTTGGCCATGCTTCATTTTCCCTCTCCCATCTTACGTTAAAGATCAAGATAGAATGATAAGTACTTCATTTTAATTATAGGTTTAGAATTTGAGCCTCGGAACGAAAACTATCTTTAGTAGGGAGAATTATTTTGCCTCTAATGTGAAAGTTTCTGGTGCAAATTTGAATAAGTCAACCATTAAATTAGTTGAGTTAGGAAAATCTCACTTTAAAAGGTAAAACATGTTCTATTTAAGATAATTTTATTCTCGAATTTTAAATTTAAGATCTTTGATCGAAGATAAAAAGATATGAATCACCACAACTTTGTTGGTACATTTTTCTAATGTAGGGTTATTCTGAGTATTTGAGTTCGAAAAAAAATCGTGTCCCTCGTGAGAGTCGAATAGAAAAATGTATTACCTCATTTTAAATAAAGGAATTTACTCCTTTAGAAATGATACATGTAGGGCAAAAGGGTCATATTTGTCCTTTTATTATTTTAAAAGAAAATTAATATCGTCCTGTCTTTAATGTTATACTATCGAGTCATGTTGATTCATATGTGTCTTTAGGAATTGTTTGGTAGAGTGTATTGAATAAAATAATGTATGCATTAATTAATGTGTATTATTGGTATCTTATTTGATACATTTTTTAACCTATGTATAACTAATGCTTGCATATTACCTTCTTCAATTCCTTTTCCCGCCATATTATGTTCAGTTTTCAACTGTATGGAGCAAAAGTTGTAGTCTCTATATCTTATTTATCAATCACACGACACAATGAAAATCAAAATTGGCTTCACAATAATTAGATTTGGAACTTAATGGGGCTGTCAAACATGAAGTTAAAATGGGTCATTGCCATCATCAGGATAGATAATATCATCATTTCGAACGCATTCGTCAAACCAAATGAGGGTATTTTCGTAAAATAATATTTTTTAATAGAAATTATATATCAAATGTTATTTCTAATATACGTCAAACCAAACAATGTTTAAGAAATAATGTCAGTATAATTAGTACCAGCATTACTAATGCAAATATCACTAATACACCATATTCTGCATTAGTGTTATACACTCTATCAAACAGCCCCTTAATGTTATACTGTCGAGTCATACATGTTTTTAAAGTTATAAAAATGGCTCAAATTTGGATTCCTCTTATTGTGAAGCTTTTATTTAGATGGTTTATGTTAGTGGTGATGGTTACATATGGTGAAGGTGTTGATGACTATAGATAGTGATGAAAGAAGAAGATCAGAATATTGATGGCGAGTCAGCTTGCGTGTCACTTCAGCTAAAATGGATGGTGTTAATGGAAGAACGATAAATTTGAGTCACTTTTATGAAATTAAAAATATATATGGACGGATATAGTATAATATTATGGACATATGTAAATCAATAATAGAGCAAAAGACAACATATTTTTTTGTCAATAGTAAAAGAATAAATATGACTTTTCCCCCTATTTTTAGAAAAGAGGAAGTGAAAAAGATAAATAAGTGTACATAGTATATGACCCACCACATTGACAGTTTCAGTTGATTAAATTTGCCTAAATTCAAGGTAATTAAATCAACAAGCAATAATTTGACTAAAACATTTGACAAAACCAAACTTAAAATAGTAGTAACTTATAATTCTTCCATTCATACTTTTGACTTTGATGAACTACAAGGAATTTTTTTCCATTTTTTTTTCACAAGGGTTAATTACCTAAGTAGTTGTTAAACGTACAAAAAAACCAAATATTTCTCCATCAATCAAGATTTCAATTAGATGCATTGCATTAATAGTGACAAAATTGTTCTTATGGGTTCTTTTAAGTTGACCCCATCGCACCACCTGAATTTAGAAAAGGACAGCTCGGTACATCAAAGTTTTTGTCATGTGCAAAGTTTGGAAAAGAGTCGAATTATAAAAAAATTTGTTACGCGGTCTTACTTTATATTTCTGTAAGAGACAACCCCACAACCAGTGGCGGTGCCAACATCTTAACTAAGAGGGTTCAAAATCGAAAAATGTGAACAAAAGAACTAGTTGAGGGGGTTTAACATCTGCTATATATACGTAAAAAATAATTTAAAACTTGTATAAATAGTACAATTATTCGCCAAAAGGGATTCGGATGAACCCGCTCACTGATAGCTAGCTCCGCCCCTACCCACAACCTGAATTTAAGAAAGGGCAGTCCAGTGTGCTAAAGCTCCCGCCTCCTACCATGAGTGAGGCCTAGGAAAAAATCGAACCACAAAAATTTATACTCCCTCCATTCCATTTTATCCGTCTCAAATTAGGATGACACAGCTATTAAGAAAACAATAATTAGTAATGTAACTTTACCATTTTGCCCCTCTTAATTGTGTCTTATTGTTAGTTCCAATATTGATGGATGACCAATATCAAAACACCATTTAGATTCTTAATGGTATACTCTTAATGGTACTCCTCCTTACAACATTTTTCAAGAATGTAATGCTAATAACAAGGAGTAAGCAATTATACACTAAGGGATCGTTTGGTAGAGTGTATTGAAATGTTAATGCATGCGTTAGTTTAATGTGTATTAGTAGTACCTTGTTTGGTATATCTTTTTACCCTATGTATAATTAATACAAGCATTAGTTATACACTCTATTGTGTATTGAGGTGTGTATTACTAATACCTCAAAAAAATTTCTACATCCTTTCCAACATATATATTGAGGGTATTATGTAAAAAAAAAAAAATTCTTTTAGAAATTATGTAGTTCATGTTTTTTTTAATATATCGAACCAAATACTGCATAAGAAAAATATAAGTATAACTAACACAAGCATTACTAATACACCATATTTTACATTATTCTTATACACTCTATCAAACGACCCCTAAGGGTATAATGAGAAAAAAAAAGTATCTTATCTCGATAAGTAAAAAAGAATAAATAAAATGGAACATTAAATTAGAAAATTTGAAATAAATAAAATGGGATGGAGAAAGTAGTACGAAACCTTATATTGTATTTTTGCGAGAGGCAACCCCACAGCCTGAATTTGAGGTTTCAAAATGCAACAATTTTTATACACTGTGTGCATTTAAATAAATGTTTCGAGAGAGTAACCACTAAATTTGACTTAGTAAACTCTGAAAAGAAGTGCACAGTTTATTATAAAGTGTCCCTTTTGTATGTATTTATTTCTTGAATTTGAAATTTTAAAATTTTGAATAAATGAGATAATGTTCTTATTTTTATAAAGAAATGGAGCATTATGCACCTTAGCTTCTAGTGTCACAATTATTGGAGCATATTCTGGATTCATGTCCATTTTATGAATTTGAATTTCAAATTTGAAAAAATAGTGCATAGACATATAGCATAGTACGTACAGTAATATTTATGATGGTGATTAACTAAAAACAAAAACTAATTAATCACAATTTTATCACTGAATAGCTCATTCGTTAATTTATCGTTAAATAGGATCGATGGTTTTTTACTGTTTACTAATAAAAGTTATCAATTTTTTTTTTTTAAAAGTTCTACCTATAATAATGAAAAAAATTTCTGCATATACATTCAAATCGGTCAATAATATCAGATCAATAAAATAAATCAGTCTAAACCGATTTACTAATGGGCACGATGGAATAAACTAATTTACTAATGGACATGATGAAACGGGTCAAATTGAAAAGTTGTGGAGATAGATTTTTGATTCGTGAACCGAATAGGGACGAGTATAGTCCACGTACAAAATGAATATCAACCAACATCACTTCATTTAAATGTTCCCCTTATGTATGTGTATAAATAATTTTTTTCTCTTAAGGTGTATTAATCGTATTAAAAAAATATAAAATAAATCTCAATTTTGGGACAGGAAATAAAGCCTTAAAATTACTATAGTCATAACTCATATTTGTCAATTACATGTTGAATTGTGACAACATGAAGTACGCCACATTATATTGTCGATTAATTCTTTTAATATAGGCAAAATATATGTTGCAATTAGTCTGAATTTATGTGAGATAATTATATATGTTAGAACACAAGAAATTCAAAAGTTTAGTAATATATTAACAAAATTACTTGTAACTTTCATTAAATCCAAAATAATAAGTATTCTAGTCTTACGTTAACGTGTTGTGTTTGTTTTTATATCTAATACTTTCTAAACTTTGACAAATGCCTAATTTTTCTTCTTTGAAATCTACAATTAACGAACAATTAAGTGGGAGAAGAAAGCTTATTGGGAATTTTGAGTCATAACCCTATTGCCCATTTAGAAAAAAAAAAAAGGAAAAAAAGAGAGAGAGAGAGAGAAATAGAGTGTGTTTGGTAAGTTGGAAAATATTTTCTAAATTTCACATGTTTTAATTAAAATATTAGAAATAATATTTTCTCTAGAAAAGTAAACATCTTAAAAGCTAGCTCGAAAAATGACTTGATGGGACGAGCAGGAAAAATTTGTTTTTAAGTGGTATTTCACGCTATAATCTCCTCCTATTCCCAACCACCTCATCCCATGCCGAGTGCTTTTGAGGATTTTCTGCTTTCTTACCAAACATAAGAAAATATTAGAAAATGGCTCCGTCGAAGGAATAGGAAGGAAAACATGCATGTTCAATAATAACAGTTCACGCTATTGTCTCCTTCCTACCCTAGTGACGGAACTAGAAATTTGGTAAAGGATGTGCAAGATTAAACATACACGCATAATAGCTAACATTTAACCTATATAAATAACATTTCACACTATTGTCTCCTTCCTACTCCAGTGACGGAACTTGAATTTTGATAAAGAATGTGCAAGATTAAACATACATGCATAATAGTTAACATTTCACGCTATTGTCTTCTTCCTACCATAGTGACGGAACTAAAAATTTAGTAAAGGATGCGCAAGATTAAATATGCACGCATAATAGTCAACATTTAACCTATATACACTACAAACATAATATCTAACATTTAATCTATGTACACCACGTGCATAATAATTATATTTTTCGACAAAAATTACGCACTGAACCACCTTTCGAATGGGTCTACCTATGCCCCAACCCACACTCCAACCACCCGTGCCCCTATCGCCTGCAGTATTCCACCACATGTGCGTCTTTTGGAATGATATTTTCTACTTCCTTATCATCGAAAACTATATATTTTCATAAAAATATTTTCAATGAAAATTGAAAATATTTTTCGTCAACCAAACACAGTATATTTTGCACTTGTTCTAGAAAAAACTATATATGGAATCTAATAATTATGATTGATGTAGTCATTGAACTAATCAATAGAAACCAAACATATGAGATAACTTGTATAATAAGTGGATCACTTTCATTCATCATTCAGAAAGTCAAAATCAACAAATTAAATTGTTCACTCCATTAATGGATCACCATGTGCATGCACTATCTTAATAGTTGTCTATGGTGTTAATGCATAACATAATATATATATATATATTTTCCTCCGTCTCAAATTATGTGTCATCATTTTCTTTTTAATCCGTCTCAAAATAAGTGTCGTCTTTTCTTATTTGCAACTTTTTAAAGGCACAATTACCCTTTTACCCTTATTGGTTCCGCTTAATTACAAAAAAAAAATATTGACACATTTTTTGATAAAGAATAATTTGGTAAACTTTATCAGGTCTTTCCTTATTTTTTAAACTCCGTACCCGATTAAATAGCGACACATAAAATGAAACGGAGGGAGTATTTTTTTTCTTTTTAGACTTAGCATTCAGAAGAATTAAATATGATAACTATGCTGCATACGACTCAATAGGAAAATAGTTGTCAATGTTTTGTTGTCATGGTTTTCGAGTATTTGTATAATATTAAAGTGCATGTAATTAATTTGAATTTATGCATCGTAGAATCTATTTTTAAAGGCGGTGCATAATCATCTATAATTAGATATAATCTATAGGTATCAATTAGGAAAAATAAACGGTAAATCTAACTGGCTATTTGGGTACGATGGTTTAGTGCGACTCCTATATCTAAGTAGGATAATTCTGATTCATGACGTATAAATTCTGATCATCGATGAGTTTCAACTCTTGTATAAATATTTTTTTGAAAAAAGTTATACACCAAGTTTAACATCAATTGAAGCTAGACAAAACAATCCAAGCGAGGGGTGGTATTGATGGAAAGAATTTCGCGTCAGATCTGGATAAAATCGTTGATCTCCTTATAAAGTTTAAATAATCTTTTTCTCTTTGAGCTAAATTTTACAATAAGCTATTTTTTTTTTCAATATTTAATAATCATATATTTTAATCATAATCATCTTGAAATTTGAATAATTCTACTGTCGAATAAATTGAAAGTCTAGTTAGGTTGTAACAGTATCCTCTTGGAAGTATCTAAAAAGCCAAATTAGCTCTAACCCTATCTTTAAAAAGGTCATTTATTATTCTTTCCTATGACCTATACAAATCAAAACACTGTTATAAAAAATAATAAAAACCTATTTCTTTATTTTATTATCTATCTTGTTGTTTACTTTTTTATTCCAAAATACATCGACAAGTTTCAAATCTATTGAGTTGTTAGCACCGCAAATATATATAATAAAAAAAACAAAAGATAACAACAATAACAATTAAAAAATAAAGTAGCAACATGACAATATTCAAATAATTTGAAACATGACAATATTTAATTTTGATCTCACATGGCAAATCTACCACCAAGCATTAATTTCACAAAAGAACATTTCCAATGTCTATAACATTAATTTCGAAAACATGTTTGAAACATAACACCTCAAAAAAATACAAAAAAAAAAATTGTCCTACCCCCTACGTGATCTAAGTCAGAAATATTATATACATAATAATATAATGAATGATGAAGTTAGAAATTTCGTTAAAAATATTCACAAGTTAATGTATAGTTATAGAAAGTAATATTTAATTAATACATGTAGTATATTTTTTTTATATAATTGTGATGTCCAGGTCGGTTTTCGAATTCGTCTATTAATTTCACGGGATATTTGTCACCTCTAACCAGCAACGGGTATCAAATAACTCTATCCACCAAAATTAGAGCAGACGAAAAGAAATCATATAGTATTTTTAAATCTGAAACATCATAATACTCAATTCACATAATTAATCATTAGGTCATACCCTTAAATGTTATATTTAATAAATGTAATATAATTTTTTAATGAAAAATATTTAATGAACTATATTTTTGTTTATGTAGCTATGGCATTGTTAATATATATATATATATATATATACAAGATTGCAGGAGTCACATGTTTGAAGAAAAGGCATGGGTAAAGGTATCAAGATTCAAGGTTGTTAGGTCCATATGTTTATTTATTTATATGCTTACAAACTCCTTTTGTTTTCTTGCATTTGGATGGTCAATGGTGGCATAGTAATTTTGTGAACCATATTTAAAATGGAAAACTTACTATGTATTTCGTTGGATCGACTAGTCTATCAATATAGTCAAAATATACTTCATATCCTATATATTTACAAAAGAAAAATTTTATTTATTTATTTTAAGTATTCATGTGATTTATTTGATGAACGTCAGCAATAAAGATATCATAAATTAATTTACGAACATAACAATAAGTCTTATATCCTATTACAAGTGACGCGATAATCTTTACCAAGTCTATGCAATAAAATTGATTGGTCGCATGAAAGAGAGACCACTTGTGACTTTTAAGTTAATGATAACAATTTTATGAGAAATTTCTTGGTTATTGCTTATTGACTTTGAAATCAATATTTTCTTATTGAATTCTCATAATTCCAGCAAGAAATGACTTTTTTTTTTTTTTAATAATCGTAGTTTTCAGACCAGTTTACGCGTAGCTTAATTAACTTCATGAAATACCTGTCATCTCTTAGCAACAACAGATACTAGGTAACTTTTGATTAAGAAATGAGCTGTTTTTCTTGATCAAAATGATTAATGTCTAGTTTGATCATAAAAAATAATTACTTTTTTTAAGAATAATTTTTTAATTCTATTTAAAATTTGGCATTTTATCATAAAAAATTCAAATTTAATTTGAAGTTATATTTTAAATTTGAAAACATCTTATAATTTATTTTGATACTTATTTTTCACTTTTAAAATTGTATTTAAGTATATCTAAGTGGGAACATTAAAAAATGAAATGTTCGAAATTGGAAAAATGCTTGAAATTAGTCTATGGCCAAACACCTATTAATTTATCTAGTATATGATCATATTTTTTGGATTAGATTTTTAAAATAGTTATCTTTAAATATCTATTTGATCATGAAATAAATTAATTTTTCTTTAAAATATTTATTTGAATATGAATTTGATTGGATTTTCTTTAATATCTGCTTGACCATGAATTTAATAAGATTTCCTTCATGATCGATTTTCTTCAAATATATGTTTGATCATGAATGTGATCAAATTTTCTTCAAATATATATTTGACCATGAATTTGGTCAGATTTTCAAAATCAAATCTTTTGATTTGTAAAATCCCCAAAAATTGCTTGGATCAATTTTTAAATCTTTGATTTTAATCTTTTTCCAATTAAAATACCTATCCAAATGCAATTTTAAATTTTCAGATTTTAACTTTAAAATCTGTGGTCACATGTGATCATAATTTATTTTTGCAATATTCGACAATATCTTTTACCAATAAATTACAGAATTAGAAAAACAATAAAAACTTTAAAGAAAAAGGAAAATCAGTTAAAGGCATGACATAGTGTCAAGTTGCCAAATAGTCCAGCACTGATCTATTATGCTGACCAGCTAAGACATTTTTGTTGCCTTTTTCTCTCTTTAACCCACCCCCTACTCCCACCCACCCCACCCCACCTATACATACACATTTGTGTATGTCTTTTTCATGCTTTCACTCGTTTATACATTGTAGGGGAGGTGGGTTACTTAGAGTGGTTATACTCTATAGATTGGACCTTGAAAATGCAAGATTTCAGCAAATCTTGGACCCCACCATTTTCTTAATAACGTGTCGTTCGAGTTAACTTTTGCACACCTTAACTAAATTTATGAGATATAAAACACCTTTCATCGAAAACAAATATACCTCAGATTCTTATCTCACTTTATTCGGCCACACTCTTGGATGGCCCATCACTTCTCAATAACTATGGATTTAGCTAATTTTCGTACATTTTAACTAAATTCACGAGATATCTAACACTTTTTACTCGAAAACATATGTTAGGCAACTCGAGACCTCGTATTCTTGTTCCACTTTATTAACCGCTAAGTCACACTCTTATTTGGCCCACCACACTTTTTTTCCAAGAGAGTGATCTATGCTATCTATAGTTTTTCCTAATTTTTCAAGAAAACGAAACGTGGCTTACGCAACCCCCACCCCCGCTCACCCCCACCCCACCCACCCCAAAACCCATTTTCTTGAATCCCATTTAGTTGAATTTGGCTAAAGATTTCACCTTTTCTCCATATTATATGTGTTTGGTTTAGTTATCAAGATTTGTCTAAAAACAGTTATTTGTAGGTGGAGATGAAAGTGTCCCCTTTTTCTTTGAACCCCATTTAGTTGAATTTTGCTAAAGATTTTCTACATATTTTATTTATTTGTTTGGTTTAGTTATCAAGATTTGTCTAAAAATAGTTATTTTGTAGTTGGAAATGAAAGTGTCCCCTTTTTATTTGAACCTCATTAAGTTGAATTTATCTAAAGATTTTACCTTTTCTACATATTATATGGTGTTTGGTATTCAAGATTTGTCTAAAAACAGTTGATGTGTAGTTGGAAATGAAAGTGGTGGTGGAGATTTTCTCCATGTGCTAGGCTATATTTGGTAGAAGTAATATTTTTTGTTTGTTTCTTTATTAGCTAAAGTTTATTGCTTTTCTTTCTTTACTTTGTCTTAAAATAGACTTTTTGAGGGCTAAGTATACCATCTTATCTTGTTTAATTAGGTTGGCTTGAAATTGACTAGCAATTAGTTTTCTTTATTTGTGTATTAGTTGTTTCTGAAGAAGATTGGAAGAACCAAAAAGCTTGATCTGACTTGGTGAATTTGAAGTGGGGTTGCAGTTTTTTTGGAGGTGAGTAATTGGATTTTACTTGTGATGTTTGGTTTTTTGTACTTTGGTTACTATTTGTTGGACTTGTGTTGTTATGGTTGTATTTTGTTTGCAATTTGTCTAATAGTTGTTGTTGTTGTTTATACTGTCTTGCTTGGTTCTTGAAATGCAATTAGGATCTGGTTGAGCTGTATGAGAAATATAACACTGTTCAATCTTCTTTAATCTCCATGACCTTGGGTAGGAGATTATGGAGGACCTGGATTCGGGTAGAAGGTTAGCAGGTACCTGAGTGTAGTTTCGCTTATCCTTCTATACTAGTAGTCGTAGTATTACTATTGTAGGTTCTTGTTCCTTTGATTTCTGTTACGGTATAAAAGGGCAGTCCGGTGCACTAAATCCCGCTGTGCGTAGGGTCCGGGGAAGGGCCCCACCACAAGGGTGTATTGTACGCAGCCTTACCTTGCATTTTTGCCAGAAGCTGTTTCCAAATTTCTGTTATTGTATATTATTTGTTTATTGTAGTATTATTTTGTTGTGGTTATTGTTCCTTTTTCAGTATGCTTTGTCATGCCTTGTGTAGTATTTTGTCTTGGCTCTTTTAACTCCTGTTATTTTCTCGAGTCGAGGGTCTATCGGAAGCTTCCTCTCTACCTCCCAAGGTAGGGGTATGGTCTGCGTACACAATACTATCCCTAGACCCCACTTGTTGGACTACTCTGGCTATGCTATTGTTGTTGTTGTTTGTGTCTCTCCCAGCTATTCGGAATTGCAATGGTACTGCACCACAAGTAGTTTTGTGTCTTTGTAAGGAGATTTGTTGCCAAAGATGTGATCTTTTTGCTGTTTTTCAGCTGTTGCAAAGTCTGAGACTTACGTGTTAGATAGGGATGTAGCTCATTATTTGATCGAGTTATAGCTCATTACGACTTAAAGATTCTTTCTTCTGATCCATGCCTAAAATTTCTTTTACATTAACTGGTAGTGTCATTTGATTTCAGCCTATTTTCCGAAATTAGAATTGCGGCGATACAAGTGCTGGTGGATTTTGGCCCCTCTGTATAACCATTACACCGTGGAACGTGAAAGAAGAAAGTTGATTTATCTGCTTTCTAATGTTTAATCACCTCGGAGGTGGAACATGGAAAACACAAACATCAAGGATGGCTCTAACAAAGAAGATTTATTGCACTTTGTGAACAAGGAAGAACAGGCAGAGGAGAATAGTTGTTTGTCGACAAGATTAATAGAAGACTTAGAACCACAACACCTTCTTAGACTAGGAAACCCGTGTTTTACTGAAAATTGCACGCAGAAACTGTTCTTTCATAGTTCGTTTGGCTTACAAAATAAGCTTCCAAAGCATATAATAAGCTTTGACGAAAGGTACTTGCTTCGCTGCCTTGAGTTGGTACACGTCCATTCCACATGTAATTTCTCTTCAAAAATGCAAATTTCATCGAAGAGTTCAGGTTCAAGAGAGGTTAGAAATGAAAATATATGCACTAATGGCAATCTGGCAATTGAATGTCCTCAAGCTGCGGGGACTGAGAGTTATGTCCCTGACTCCTCTGCGGAGTGGATTCTTGGTGCAATAACTGGTAGTAAGAGTATGCTGAACATTTTAAAGAGTCCTTTACTTAATCAATTGGGATCTGTCAACTGCACCGTTGATTCTGGAAAGGAAAATATACATGATAGTGAAGAAGCAGTTTTTTCTGATTTCATGAGCTCTCCCGGTGGTTTTAGTGTCAGTTCATCGCAGAAGCTACAGAAGGAGATGACAGGTTCAGAATATCACGTACATGGATCTGAACCTGTACACAGAAGGGTACTTTCTGTATCTAGTACGGCATCGACATGCTCAGATCAATCTTGTCTTTCAGCAGCTGCCCCTATTTCTCAAGGAATGCTCCAGAGGCGATGGAAAAATGGTTTACCGCATTATGTCTTTTCCATAGATGGTAAAAAGGATGTTTATGCAGCTGATTTGCTGAAGATTGACTCACCCGATGATAAGTTTCTGGATTATGTTTACACATTTCATTCAAGACCAGAAGGCAAAAAGGAACGTGGCTTCTCTGCAAGGGAATCACATCTTGTAGGTAAAATGACAGTGTCAACTTCTGTTACACTCAGCTCAACCAAGTTGGAGATTATGGAGACCCGATTTGTCGTGTTTGGTTCCATGGATCAATATATGGATGAGATACAAACAAGTCATACGCTCAGGAAGAACAAAAGGTTGGCAAAGAAAGTAACAGATGTGTTCAGAACTAGTCACTCTTATAAGCAGAGAAGCTTATCCAAGTTCGGGGGAACAAATTCCATTCTTGAAGATGCTTCTTGGACACCATCCGTAGATATGTATGATGATTATTATTCATGCGGCAATGCTCTTTTAGATCAACAAATCCCACCGAATTTTGAGTTGGCTGCCATTGTTACGAGAGATCCTATTTATGACAGACCCAAGGAGACAGAGACGGGTGGCTGGGGTATGAAGTTTCTCAAGAAATCCTCGACTGGAAGTAAAAACGCACCTCCTCAAGCATCGATGGAATGTTGTTCACGTGATACCAGTGATTGCTCAACAAGCATGGATGTTATAGTTCCTACTGGTTTTCATGGTGGACCTAGAAGCAGACATGTTGGGCCGTCAAGCCTGTTGGAGCGATGGAGCTCTGGTGGGCACTGTGATTGTGGAGGCTGGGATCTCGGGTGCCCTCTCACAGTTCTTAAAACCGGAAATGAAGCTTCATCACTAACTACCACATCTGGAGACTGCGAAACTTTTGATCTCTATTTACAGGTTTAATAATCTCCCCTTTCCTCTTGGCTCTCATTTCTAGTTTCTGCTAAAGCGCAAGTGCAACTATGCATTTAAACAAGTGGAGGGTCACTAACCGATTTTCTCTTTCTGACCTTGCAGGGTTCAAAACAAAGCGCACCTGTCATGAAAATTTCAAATATTCATGATGGTTTGTATTACATCCATTTTCATTCAACTCTATCAGCTTTGCAGTCCTTTGCCATAGCTGCTGCTTTCATTCATAGACGTAGTCCTTTCCTACGGCCAAAACTGTACAGGAAGTGAAGTAAGAGTTATGGTATCTATTGTTATAGTTCCTCTACTTTAAAAGATGTCAGACAAATTGACCGTTAGAAATGGTTCATGAATTTATGTTAGCTGGTAGATTATTAGATAGGAAATTCGTTAGCTCATATATTATCATTTTGTTAGTGTAATGAATGATACACTTTTAGAAGCAGCGGTCAATGTACAAATCGTCTATTGGATCAGGGGCATCCATTTGTACCGTAAAAAGTTGATTGCCTGAAGCATATTGTGTTTTTTTGAGTGGTTTTTTTATCTTTACTACAACTTCAGACATCAATGGAAACTTCAGTCATGTTGCATTCACTTTGATGGTTACTGCATGTTTAGACAGTCCCAACTTAGAGACTGCATTATGCCACATTATGGATCTTCAAGTGGGATGTCATCCTATTTCTTTATGTAATGTTGCGTTTACAAAGTGAATCGAATTAAATTGGACTCCAATGTGGATACTGAAAAAAAAAAAAAAAAAAAAAAAAAACGAGGCCAGCAGAAAGAGTTCTTTTGTTAATGAGCAGCTTAGCCAATTACTGAAGAATCGGCCATCCGATTTTTCAGTATTTTGTGTCCACCCCTGACGCGGAATTTTTGTTAAGAGATATCTAATTTGAATCAATTCAATTTCTGTTGGAGTTCTTGGAAGTTGTTTTACCCTAAATTTAGCTCTAATCTAAACCCTAAGCAAAATATTTTTTAAATTCCTGGGTATTCGTAAAAAGATCGGATCTCCAAGATCTTAGAAATTCTTGGATGGGGAATTTGTAAAGAGATCAAAACTCTTTATCTTTTTCGATAATCAAATGGATGAGGTATTTGTAAAGAGATCAAAACTCTATCTTTTCGATAATTAAATACATCAACAAGATCTGCAAACTCTCCTTTCATAAAGATCAAATCCTATTTCTACGTTTGAGAAATACATCACTAACGGCTCTAGAATTTTGGAGAAATTCATATCAAATTCAAATATGCCTATGTTCGGAAAATACGCAACTGATGACCCTCAAATTATGGAGAAAATATTCGAGACAATCAAGAGAGAAGAATCAAGGGAGGAATAGATTTATACCCACATTGTTTATTAAGAAAAAAATTTATATTTCTTCATATTCTTATTTGTGGTTAAAATTTACTTTTGATGAATTTAAATTAAGTTAGAAACAATACCACATTTATTTAAATAAAAATAAAAAATACAAGAGCAGTAATTGATGACTCTCATCTAAACTTATTCCAGCAGGTCTTACTATTGTGAAATGTTATGAAGTGGGGATGTTCGTCACGCAAAGTGAGTATCTTTGTTTGGCAGGGAACAACAGAATATTCAGAATCATATTGGGCAGACCAACACCTCTTTCACTCTGCACTTATTACTTATTACTTATTCTCCATTCCAAAAATTCATTGATAATGATGTTGGCCGAATCACTATTATCGAAATTAATAAGTTGATTGTTCAAAATAATTATTTGAGTCTTTATGTGGAAGTTTTTAGGGAACACGTGTCCTCTCTTAACAAAAAACTTGATGAATTGATTAAAATTGTGAAAAATCTTAATGATGGTCCGTCTCAAATTACCCGTCCTAAATTAAGAAAAAAATAATTAATAACTTGTTTAGTTTACCATATTATTCCTATTAAATAATGTTTACCTTTTAATTTAAGGAAAAAGTAATTAATGCAAAAGGTAAAACATGAAAAAAAATATATATATCTTCTTGATTAATGAAAAAAAAAAGTAAAATGAGAAATCAAATTAGAAAATTTGGGACGGGGAAGTATTAACTACCCAATTCTAGAAAATAAATACACTTGCTCTTTCTAGTTCAAAATAAACAAAAATTTTATGTTAATTTTCAATATTCAAAATAAGTAAATTGTTCATTTTTCAAGAGACATTAAAAATTTCTTTCAATTTTACCTTTCATTTGCACTTTCTAGGTTATGAGTTCCAAGAAAATTAATTGACTTTATTTTTGTATGGCTGAAATTTCAAGAATAATTTGATAATATCTAAAAGACTAAACATGAAAAATAAGTACAACTTATGTCCTAATTTCTTTTCTTTAATAGAGGCAAAATTCATTTATTTTGAACAAAAGGGAGTAATAAATACCCGCTCCATTTCTAAGTAGGTTCTTTCGAGATGGTTCTTTGGAGATGGAGGTTCTTTGGGAGTAATAAAATCCTTCCACCGTCCCTAGGGAGGTTCTTTGGAGATGCTTGGAGGTGAGTGGGGTCCCGGTGGCGTATATCAGAGCAATCAAGGACATGTATGATGGAGCTAAAACCCAGGTAAGGACGGTGGGAGAAGATTCAGAGCATTTTCCTGTATTGACAGAATTGAATCAGGGATCTACTCTTAGCCCTTTTTTGTTTGCTTTGGTGATGGATGTGCTGACGCGGCGTATTCAAGGAGAGGTGCCTTGGTGTATGCTTTTTGCAGATGATTTAGTTTTGATTGATGAGACGCGGGAGTGTATGAATGATAAATTAGAGGTGTGGAGACAGATCCTTGAGTCTAAAGGGTTCAAGTTGAGCAGGAGCAAGACAAAATATTTGGAATGCAAGTTTAGTGACGTGAGGCAGGAGAACGAGGTGGTAGTAAGGTTGTATTCATAGGTGGTGTGTAAGAGGGATAGTTTCAAGTATATCGGGTCTATGATTCAGGAGAACGGTGATATTGATGAGGATGTCTCCCACCGTATTGGGGCGAGATGGATGAAGTGGAAGCTCGCATCGAGGGTGTTGTGTGATAAGAAGGTGCCGCCCAAGCTTAAAGGCAAATTCTATAGGGTGACAGTCCGTCCGGCCATATTGTATGGAGTGGAGTGTTGGACAATCAAGAACTCCCACATTCAAAAAAAGAAGGTGGCGGAAATATGAATGTTGCGTTGGATGTGTGGGCTAACTAGGGGGGATAGAGTTTGGAATGAGACTATTCGGGAGAAGGTTGGAGTGAATTCAATGGAGGACAAGATGTGAGAAGTCCGATTGAGATGGTTCGGACACGTGATGAGGAGGGGCACGGATGCCCCGGTTCATAGATGTGAGAGGCTAGCTTTGGATGGTTTTAGGCGAGGTAGGGATAGGCCAAAGAAGTACTGGAGAGAGGTGATTAGGCGGGACATGAAGCAGTTACAGTTTACTGAGGACATGACCCTAGATAGGAAGATCTGGAGGACGCGAATTTGGATAGAAGGCTAGTGTCCGTTTGGATCGCTAGTGTAGGGTTTTACTTTGTGGGGATATTATTCTTGTTATGATACCTTGTTTTATGCTTTATTACGAATCTATTTACTTTTCTTTGTTTACTATTACTTGTGGGTATCGTATTTATGTTATGTCATCTTGTTCCATGCTTTACTATGGATTTGATTATTATTCCTTGTCTTGAGACGGGGGTCTATCAGAAACAATCTTTGTACTTCTTCAGAGGTAGTGGTATGGACTGCGTACATCTTACCCTCCTCAAACTCCACTATGTGGGAATACATTGAGTTTGTTGTTGTTGTTGATTCTTTTATATGTTCTCCTTTGGATTGTGATTTTATCAATCTATCTCTAATTAAATTTTATTTCTTTCAAAGTTGACATTGATTACTATATTTAAACTCAAAGACATCTTATGAAGATTATGATCAAAATATTTTTGAACTCTTAAACATACACTTATTTAAGAATAAAATCAAAAGACAAAAGGAGCACTTATTTAGTAATGGATGGAGTAGCTTGAAAAAATCCAACTCTTTAATAATTTCTTCATTACATAAAAAACTCTTTATTAAAGGAAATGTAAAATTTTAAAAACATCATTAATGTCTTATTAATTATGTAAAACATCACTTTATTAGAGAAAAAAAAAAAGCAAGTTTAAGGGGTTTTGAGATATTCACCAAATAATCATATTGTTGGTAACAAAATTAGTTACATTAGTTTAGATTGCCAAAATATAAGAGACCATGAATCAAGTAAAATAAGAGGTCAAACTAACATAGGAATTGGATTGATAATTGAATATAGGAAAATAGTTAAAATTGTCTTTTCTATGTGCTATTCAAAATTGAGCAATTTAATACAGTTGTTTTTGTCCTTGATCTCTAACGAAACTCAAAATTAAAGTGCATATTCGAATATTTTCCTTAAAAGAGTTTTGACACGTGAAGTTTATTCATTTCACCCTAAAATGAATTCGTTAAGTCATTGCGATCGATAATTAAAAAGCATTTCTATCTATATATAAAAGCAAATCTAAAAGCAAGACAAGAAGCCACGTAACAAGTTATTAAAAAGTCACGTGACAATTTTTAGAATATAACTTAATAATGTTGTAATAATAATGTACTAAAAAATTTAAAATATTTGAATTTAAAAATATATTATTCTTTATTTGAAAAGAAGATTTCATTAGTTTTCTATATAATAGAAGCACTGGTTTCGACCAGTGCTTCGTCTATTTACCATATTGCCCCTAATTGCTCTGTAATTTATTATATTACTCCTAATTAATTATTATAAGTCATTTATATATTAAAATTAATAATATTTTTTATTAAATTAAGCATAATTAATTATTATAAGTCATTTATATATTAGAATTAATAGTATTTAATTAAAAAAAAAGATATTTATAACGTTTGTTTCAGCTGCTTTGACCGTAATTTTACTACATCATCCCTAATTAATTATTATAAATCATTTCTGTATTAAAAAAATTAATAATATTTAATTTAAAAAAATAGATGACATGTCCGACTATATTACCCCTAATTGCTCTAATTAATTATTATAAATCATTTCTGTATTAAAAAAATTAATAATATTTAATTTAAAAAAATAGATGACATGTCCGACTATATTACCCCTAATTGCTCTGTGATTTACTATATTACCCCAAATTAATTATTATAAGTCATTTACGTGTTCAAATAAATAATATTTTTTTAGTATATTACTTCTAATCGACCAGTGCTTCGTCCATTTACCATATTGACCCGAATTACTCCGTAATTTACAATATTATCACTAATTAATTATTATAAAACTATTATATATCAGAATTAATAATATTTTTTTTATTATATTACCCCTCAAAGCACTGCTTTCGACCAGTGCTTCATCCATTTACCATATTGCACCTAATTGCTCCGTAATTTACTATATTATCCCTAATTAATTATTATAAGTCATTTATATATTAAAATTAATAATATTTAATTAAAACATAGATATTTATGACATTTGTTTCAGCTGCTTTAACTGTGATTCTACTATATAATCCCGAATTAATTATTATAAGTCATTTATGTATTAAAAAAATAATAATACTTAATTAAAAAAATAGATGACATGTCTGTCTATATTATCTCTAATTGCTTTGTAATTACTATATTACCCCTAATTAATTATTATAAGTCATTTATTTATTAAAATTAATAATATTTTTTACTATATTACCCCTAATCGTTCAGTGCTTCGTCCATTTACCATATTGCCCCTAATTGATCCATAAATTACTATATTATCCCTGATTAATAAATATAAGTCATTTATATATTAGAATTAATAATATTTTTTATTATATTACCCCTAATTAAATATTATAATTCATTTATATATTAGAATTAATAATATTTAATTAAAAAATATATATTTACGATGTTTGTTTCAGCTGCTTTAACCGTGATTTTATTATATCATTCCTAATTAATTATTATAAGTTATTTATGTATTGAAAATTTAATAATATTTAATTAAAAAAATAGATGTCATGTCTGCGTGTACTACGTCTAATTGCTCCGTGATTTACCATATTACCCCTAATTAATTATTATAAGTCATTTATATATTAGAACTAATAATTATTTTTTACTATATTATCCCTAATCAAGTATTATAAGTCATTTATATATTAGAATTAATAATATTTAATTAAAAAATAGATATTTATGACGTTTATTTCAGCTGTTTTAACCGTGATTTTACTATATTATTCCTAATTAATTTTTATAAGTCATTTATGCATTAAAAAATTAATAATATGTAATTAAAAAATAGATGACATATCTGCATATATTACCCCTAATTGCTCCGTGATTTACTATATTACCCCTAATTAATTATTATAAGTCATTTATATATTAGAATTAATAATATTTTTTTTACTATATTACCCCTAATTAATTATAATAAGTCTTTTGATTTCGACCAGTGCTTCGTCATTACTCCTAATTAATTATTATAAGTCATTTATATTAATAATATAAGTCATTTATGTATTAAAATTAATAATATTTTTTACTATATTACCCCTAGTTAATTATTATAATTCATTTATATATTAGAATTAATAATATTTTTTATTATATTGCCCCTAATTAATTGTTATAAGTCATTTATATATTAGAATTAATAAAATTTAATTAAAATATTTATATATGACGTTTGTTTCAGTTGCTTTAACTGTACTTTTACTATATCATACCTAAATAATTATTATAAGTCATTTATATATTAAAAAAATAATATTTAATTAGAAAAATAGATGACATGTTTGTTGCAGCTGCTTCAACCATAATTTTGTTAAATATCACTTATAATTAATTATTATGAGTCATCTAAGTATTAAAAAATTAATCATATTTTGAAAAAATAAAATAGACATAAAATAATAAATTAACTCTTGATATATTAAATTAAGTTGACCTTCTTCAACCGTGATTTTACCGTATCACTCCTAATTAATTATTATAAGTCATTTATGTATTAAAAAATTCATAATATTTAATTAAAACATTGGTTTCGACATGACTGCTTTAAGAGCTGCACTGTGATTTTACTATATCACCCCTAATTAATTATTATAAGTCATTTATGTATTAGAAAATTAATTGTATTTAATTAAATCAAGAAAAATATGTGTTTATGACATGTTTGTTGCAACTGCCTCAACCATAATTATCTTTAAAAAGATGATCCAAGGCTTTGGTGTTAATTGAAGTATCTTTTGTTTCAGTTTTTGTATGAAATAATCCTATGAATATTAATTCTACGTCTTTTCTATATTTTGTAACAGGTCTTAATCTTATCATCAAACAATAAAATAACCCGACTATACAACACATCACACTTTCTTATCATGTGGAAAGAAACTGTCTTATAAAACTTCACTCCTTAATGTGTACTGTCAAATAGTTATTACTTAAAAAGTTATCATTTTAAATCAATGTACATTTATATTTATATCTCATTAATATCGAATATTGGTGTTAAAAAATGTCTATAGTATTGGACCCATGTTGATCAAAAGTTTTGTACATGGATAAAGAGAATAAAAAAAATATAAAAAAAGACAAATAACTTGACCGTAAGATTGCATATCACATGTCGTCCACCTCATCTAAAATTAGATCATATAAAATTTAAAATTACCAACAAAAAATAATGTTAAAAATAAGAATATTTTAGTCAACTTTGATAAAAGAAGCTATGACAGGAAAATATTTAGCTCAGTCAAACACATTACGGATATCACCATCATCATCACCGCCATTTGTAGGTTTCTTAAGCTTTAAATTTGAGGTGTTAAACTTCATCTCAAAATATTATCATCATCTTTGGGCTTAAATTGACTGGGATTTCCTCATCGCCATACTCTGCAATTTAGGGTTTGAAATCCTAATTCCCAAATTCGAATTGATCGGCTCCTTATCACTTGGAGCTTTTACCATAAGAGCATTCTTTTCTTCTCCATGAATCATAAATTTCGACAACAATTACTTTGCCGAAATTTAAACCAGTTCTGACATCTTTTTCATTGATTAAATTAACAAAAACGAAAAAAAAAAAAAAAAAAAGTAGTATGAAACTGGAGAGGTGGGGGTCAAACATTGTTGGAAAATTGAAAACTTGGAAAAAAGTGGCGGGATACCTATAATTACTTGTTCTTTTTTAAAATTATAATTTATTTTTATATTATTATTTTATACAAAAGAATTCACGTCTTCTTTTAATTTATCTCAATTTAAATTATTAAAATAATTTATGTTTTAAATTATTCTGATTTATAATTTTTTTTTGGTGTCAATTTAAATGATGCTGCTATAATTTCGAGAGTCAATTAAATATTTTATTTTTTTCAAATTTCTTAAGTTGTTAATTATGTGATTTATAATTTTTTTTCATTATTTTACAATAATATATGAATATTCTTTCTGTCTCAATTTATGTGGCATTGATAAATTTTCGACAGTCAATCAAATTCCTTTTACAAATATACTCATATATTAAATTCTTAATTATTGTGATTTATAATACTTTTAATTTTATTTTTAAATAATATATGGTATTTTATGTCTTGATCTGTCTCATCCCAATTTATGTACTCTAATATAATTTCGATAGTCACTCAAATTTTTTATGTTGATATATTTTTTTTGTCTTTTTTACCCCTCTTTATGAAATACTGATAATTTTTCAATGTTCAAACGATCATAATAATTAATTAGGAGTGGTATAAAAAAGGTTTACTAAAAAGTAAAAAAGTAATTTATTAAAGCTTTTATTGTTTTAAATACTTAAAATTGAGACTCGTAATTAAGTAGGAGTTCCGACCATCCCACCATTCCCAGGCCAAATGAAATTTTTAGTCCTTTAAGGTTCCTTTAGTGTTCTCCGAAACATATATGATCAGATTTGTAATTATATTAGATATAGGAGTTTGTGCTGATACGAATTCAAATTATGTTATTTTTATATGATATATATATAATTTGAAGTGTCAATTAATTTTTTTTCTTCATAATTTTTAAATATTTTTAAGTTGTTAGTACTCTCACCGTACCTTTTATGTTATTTTTATATGATATATATGTTATATTACACCTAACTTACTGGGTTGAATTTTTCTTGAGAGGGTGGGGGTGGGGATAGAGACAGCGCGGGCTCAATAATATTTGTGGCCTAAAGCAAAACTTTGTTACCTTTTATTTTTAAAAAGTATGATTTTTTAACAAAAAAATAAAAGAAAAGGGAAATAAAAGAAACAGAATAAGCAAAAGTTTAAACAAAGTCAATATATTACAATGAATAATAATATTTTAAAAAGTGTCCTACACGTCACTTAGTTTAAACAAAGTCTATGAATTGCAAATCAATTGGTTGAGACTTTCCTACTTAATAGCATATGTGAGTTTTTACTTTTTTATTTTTAAAATTAATAGCATATTATTGTGACTGAAAAATCATAATCCTCTAAACTCCTTCTTATTAGCAATTATGAGTTTTTTACTTCTTTATTTTTAAAATTAATGTTTATCCAAATCAATATCATAATCAATTAATTTTTTGAATTTAAATTCAAATTAAATTTGAGTTGAAATAAATTTCTAGCTTCTTAACTTCTCTTATATATACTTCTATAATAATATACAATATCAAGCTTTCTCCTTTTTTCTTTTAGTTATTTTATACTGATCATCAACTTTTTTCGTGAATTTATTTAATTCATTCTTCATGTTCTTCACTTTTTTTAGAAACTTTTTTTTTTAAATTTTTAATTTTATATGCAGATGAGTGGTGATGAAAATACATGCTAATCTATTTTTCTATTATATCTGCGCCTAAATTCAAGTAAGTAATATTTTTTAATATGATTTTGTTGATTTAATTTTTGATAACAATTAAATAAACAAATAAAACCACCTTTAGTTGAGAAGTCAAGTTGCCTTTTTTTGTTACTACTTTTATATTGTTATTTAATTAAAATAAATATTTAGCGGAAACAGCCTCTCTATTTCTCATGAGGTAGTGGTATGGTCTGTGTACACTCTACCCTCCCCAAACCCCACTAGGTGAGAATACACTGGGTATGTTATTGTTGTTGTTGTAATTAAAATAAATATTTATATTTATGTAATGAAAAATGCTCTTTGCTTCCATATACTATTTTAACAAACTATTAAGAGCCTTATGTGGTTCAAATAGAGGCCAAGATTTGAATAGAAGTATAGAACCGATGACGAAGTGTCATGTGTGTAATAATCCGTCTATTTTATATTATTTTGACTTTTGTTAACGTGACATACATCTTAAAAAAAACTTTAATTAAATATAAATTTTACTAAACTAATTTTATTAATGATATCTTGAAACTCTAAATTTGACTCTTTATTAGTTATTGAACGAAAAATGTAGTTAATTTTTTTTAATTTTATAAATTGGATAAGTAAATTGAAACAATTATTTTTAGTAGGAGATCAAGTAAAATGAGAGGAGAAGAGTATATACATGCCGACAGGAGGTATATTTTTAGAATGAAGAGATGACAATAAAATACTTTTCTAATAGCTATTTTTCCATTATTTAAATGTATTCACAATTATTAAAAATTTCTTTTCTTTGCAGACTCTTTACTTTGAAAAGAAATTTCAAATGGATCCTAAGAAGTTTTTTTTTTTTTTTTTTTGACAAAGAACGCAAGAAACATAAATAGTGCATGACTACCAATATGGCCGGACAAAAAAAATCATAAATAAAGACAATATAGTAAATAATGTTGCATACTCATGTACACGTTGGGTGCATTTTAAATTTCAAAAGTGAGATGAATTTTATTTGATGGTAATTTTTTATTATATTTTTAGTAAATTTTGGAAAATTGTGAATCATACAAATCGTGGTTCACAAACTCTATTTATATTTTGGAGTAATATAAAGCTATAATTTAAAATAAAATATGGCAGATAAATTCAAACTGTGGAAAATTGTGAATCATAGAAGTTAAGAAATAAATTAAATTTTAAGATTTAGAAAAATATATATTTATTTATACCTTAAAAACAAAAAATTAGCAAAGACATTAAACAAATTGATAAGTTATTTACAAGTATAAATAACACGTAATTATAAGTTTGCACAAAATTAGAAAATAAGTTACAGTTATAGTGTAAAAAGTTTGAAGGGTGTTATTTTATGTTTATATAAAAAAGTATTTTTAACTATAATAAATCGAATCTTAAATAATACGTATGTTGTAACTAAAATTTTGATAAATAGTAACTAAACTTTTGATAAATAATGAATTAAAGGAATATTTAAATATAAAAAATTAAGTAAATTAAATTTTAAATTAGCATTGTTTGTTTTGAAATAAGCAAGAATATAAATATCAAAATACAAGAGAAAACAATAAGATACAATAAGAAAAATGTAAAGATGGGGGAGTTGGGATGTGGGGGTAATATTTTGAACTAATTTTGAGAATATATTATAGTAATTAAATAATATATGTATTACTATCTATAAATTTTAAATTGAAAGTATGTGACTAATAAAATTAAAAAAAATTAAAAAAACACATGTAAATAAAATTAATATATCTATTTCATATTAATCAAAAGTCCAATAAATAACTACATTAAATCAAGTGATAAGCTATTAAAAATTAATATTAATAAGTTAATAAATTTAAATAGTGAACAACATGATAAATAAAATATAGAAGTTTATAATATTTTATTATTTATTATCACTATATGTGTATAGCTTTGGCTATTGAATTGCGGCCCGTGAGGAAGGTGGGGGAGGGGGGGTATTTTATTGAGGAATAATATGATAATTGAATTTTGTTTATTTATTTTATTAAGGAACAATATGATCGAATATCACAATTCAAAAAGATTAGAAAAAAATAATATTTTTATCCGCGCATCGCGCGAATAACGTATACTAATGGTCAATAAAACGTGCAAGTAAGTTCAACTAAATTAAATTCGACAAATATCCCAAAATATGCTTAACTTTTTTTAAGGGCCTGTTTGTTTTTTTTGCTACTTAAGCTAACAAGAAGATAAAAGTAGAAATAAGATAATTAATGTGGAAAATTTCATTTTTTCCTTTATTATTATGAATGTTATATTTTGCTTAAGAAAAGCTGCTAAGGCAGTGTTTGCATTTAGGATAAAGACAAATTGAGAGAAAATGGTAATGACAGTATTCTGTAAAGTTCTGTTTGTTTAAAGACTGATTTCCCAAACAGCAATAAGGAGATATAGGGAATCTTCTGATGTGGTAAGAGCCGTTGGATCAGTAATGATGGATGGCCAAGATTAATCCAATAACGGCTCTGATGAAATAATCGCTGGTCAAATTGCCTATCCTGGTCAACAGTCTGGGTGGACTTAAACGGTCAAACCTCGTTATAACAATGTTTTACTATAACAGTGTGATTTTCTTTTAATTTATTATATTACTTTTTCCATTTTTTTTTAAAAATGACTTATTTGACTTGATACAGAATTTAAGAAATTTTTTGAATTTATGATCTTGAATTAAAGTTATGTCAAATATACCCAAAAGCTCTTTAATTTTATAGGTGTTGAAAATGCCACGTGAAAGAGTAGGGGCAGAGCCATTATTTTTGTTGAGGGGGTCTAAAATTTAAAGAAAAACTAATCGAAGAGGTTCAACATCTACAATATATACATAAGAATTATTTTAATTGTATATTAATAATATAATTTTCTGCCAGAAGGTGTTCAAATGAACCCTTAGTAAAAGGCTAGCTTCACTCCTCATAAAAAGTTGAAATTAAAGTTTTGCAAAAAAAATAGGTCATTCTTTTTGAAATAGACTTAATAGAAAATTAGATTATTATTTTTTTAAATAGAGGGACTATAATTTATTTTGCTTTAATAACATTCTACTATAAATACGATGATATATTTATTTCTCTATAATAACATCTTATTTTTACTCCATGATTAATTTTGTTTAATTTGCTTTTGATTTGTTTAAATTTGGTTTATTTTGTCCTATCGTTTTAATTTCCATGATACGATGGTGACTCCAAAGTTTAAAGACTAAGTTTTATGAAGCAATGGTTAGACTAGTTTTGTTATATGAATCAGAATGTCAGATGATCAAAAACTTATAAATTCAAAAACAACACTTTATTTATGAAAATAGATGTCAGGTTTACGTACACTCTGCTCATCTCAAAACTTAACTTTGTGGGACTAAATAGTATATGTTATTGTTGTATTTCATTAATTATAAATTGAAAAAGCAAAATCAATCGTCTTTCCTCGTGAAATTATATATAATTTATGGCTAGGGCTATTCAAAATCGTAGTGCAACTAATGAGTCAACCGTAAAATTAATTTATTGGCTTATTGATATTAGGTTATCGGATTAACGGCTGAAAATGGATTAAAATTTTACAGTTAATGATTTATCGGTGCGGAGTTGAATTACTCAATTTTTTTTGTTGAATAAACCGTTAACCCATTAAGAACTGTTATAATTAATTTTTACCAGTAGCTCTATACTTTAAAGTATCTATCATATCCCCTAAAACTTCATTTAATAATCTACCGCTCCTTAAAATTAATCAAACCAAAACGTCGCTCCATAAAGATCAAGGCAAAACAAGTTGTTTTAGTCTCTATTTTGGACTTCTGATTGCGGCGGGAGAGCTACATGTTTTATTAGCTAGCTCACATGCATCATAGTTATATGATTTGCGAGTTGAATTTTTTATTGATCTGTTAGCTCGTTAGTCTGGAGTTTGGATACTATTAGACTAGTCTTCACTTCTAATATATAAATATGTATACTTGAATTATATTTCGGTTAATATTTGTTAAATAAATGTTTATGTGTATGCACCCTCAAAATTTAATCTTTTATGCATTTTTCACTGGGATTTAAATTACAGAAGTGTAAGCTTACGTAGAGTAGGGAACATAGTTTTGTGGGAGATCAATATATTGGTAAATGAAATTGTGGAAGTGAAAGAAGGAAGTATGAAATGGTTGAGCCAATACACTGCTTGTTAACCGTCCGATAATTACTAATTCGAACCAAACCAATCGATATCTGGTTGGCTAATAAATTAGTATATTTAAAAGTTGATATCCGCTAAGTCGAATCGTTAAGCATATTTATCTGTCCGATAATCAGCCGTATTTATGACCACTATTTAAATATACATTTTTTTTCCTTTTATTAGATATTCATATATGAAATTTACTATATGCATAACATTAATGAAGATTACACACACGCACGAAGAATCTTAGCAAAATTTTATTTATTCTTTTACAATTTAAATAAAATTTATATTGAACAAAATAGTAATTTAATTATTTTTCTAATATTAGGACTTTGACTTTGACGTACAACAAATTTTTACTTACTAAAAATTTTCTTATTTTGGACTATGGATAGAGTTCTAAAATTTTGAAATTACAAATTAAATAAAATCTGATTTATGTAATTTTTTTTTCCTTATTTGAATGGTGTACTAATATTATAAAAGGTTTTATTGCAAATATATTGTGACACAAAAATCATATTTTTGCAGCTGTTGATTAGGGATGCACAAAAAAAAACTTTGAAGGTAGTGAAAACACGTAAATCTTCATGCTCTTTATATTATTGTATTTATATAGATATGATTAATGTGTAGTAAATTTGCTTTTATTAGTTTATCCAGTGACAAAAATTAATATTTTTGTGTTCTTCATATGATTCATTCGTTCAAATTTTTCTTGTTTGATAGTGTTAATTAAGACCTGTTTCTTTTTAGTGAAAAATAATGGAATAGATAATATCAACTGATGTCAGTTAATTTAATTGCATAAAGAGTGAGAAAATGAGTATGAGCATACGTATTTTCTTATTGGATTGAATATATATTTAATAGACTAAAGGCACAACCAGTAAATAATTTTTTTTTGTCATTGTGTTTCTTTTTTTAAAAAAAATGTTTGGCATAAAATTTGTGTCGAGGGTTGTCATGGAATTTTGGCCAAATTTAATTTGAGTTTTTCTATCAAGATCTTTTATTTAATAAATATTATTTATGATTAGTTTTATATAAGTAGATGGTTGGAGCAGATTGGCGTATGGATGAATGTTTTCACAATTTTAATTGCATATTAATGAATTTTGATAGTAATTACAAGTAGTGGTTTTTTTCATGAAGAAAATATGTTTAGATAATCTCATTTTCTTCTTTTTTGCTTAGTAAATATTTTTGAAATCCTTAGAAATTGACATCCAAAACATTCTAACTAAGATAGATTTTTAATAATAACAAATTGATTAGTAAATTTTTCCTTTTCGTAGCATAATTCAAAGACAGTACTGAGCATCGATGATTGAGTAGAAAGTACTCATATTCACTTTGTTTTTCAATTTTATTTTTTTAAACCTTATTTAGAAGATCTACAATATAGATTTATATATTGATCAATATGCATGCATTTATGTCTTGAATAGTATTTGTAGTAATTAGAGATAAGTCACAAGTATTTTCAAACTATATCCAAAGTTGCTATGACATATCTAAACTTTATGAGAGTCCTATTTGTCCCTAAATTCATTTTTCCTGTATTTTTGTGCTCCTTTTTGCTGACATAACTGTCAAGTAGCAGAATATTTTGTACTCCTGTCATCAACCATGTCAGCACAAAGGAGCATGAAAATACAAAAAGCGAATGAGTTTAAGAGATAATAGGATCCCCGTAAAATTTAGACGTGTTATTGAAATTTCGGTTATAGTTTAGGGTGCACTTGTGCCTTATGTCTAGTTATTATAACATACGTGAATTTTTACTTTGTGTTGACACAGAGTATACTAGGCGAGGTGCCTTGGTGGATGCTTTTCGCGGATGATATAGTTTTGATTGATGAGTCACGATAAGAGGTTAATGATAAGCTGGAGGTTTGGAGACAAACCCTGGAGTTTAAATGATTTCGGTTGAGTAGGACCAAGACGGAGTACTTGGAGTGCAAGTTTAGTGACTCGAGGCAAAAGGAGGAGGTGGTAGTGAAGCTGGATTCTCAGGCGGTTTGCAAGAGGAATAGTTTTAAGTATCTTGGGTCTACGATTCAGGGGAATGGAGAGATAGATGAGGATGTCTCTCACCGTATTGGGGTAGGTTAGATGAAATGGAGGCTCGCTTCGGGAATTTATGTGATAAGAAGATGCCCCCCAAGCTGAAAGGCAAATTCTATAGAGTTGCAGTCCGGCCGGCTATATCGTATGAAGCGGAGTGTTGGCCGGTTAAGAATTTTCATATCCAAAAGTTAAAGGTGGCAGAAATGAAGATGTTGCACTGGATGTGTGAATTCATAAGCGCTGACAGAGTTAGGAATGAGATTATTCGAGAGAAGGTGAGAGTGGTGTCGGTGGAGGAAAAAATGTGGGAAGTGAGGTTGAGATGGTTCGATCATGTGATGAGGAGGGACATGGATGCCCCAATTCGTAGGTGTAAGAGGTTGACCTTGGAAGGTTTCAAGCGGGGTAGGGGTAGACCGAAGAAATGCTGGAGAGAAGTGATTAAACGTGACATGAAATAGTTACAACTGACTGAGGACATGACCCTGGATAGGAAGATATGGAGGAAAAATATTAGGATAGAGGGCTAAGGGTGTGGATGCGTCGTAGTCAGTAGTTAGGTGGATTTTACTGTCCTTTATTTGGTAATGTACAATATTTTTGTGGATGTCGTACCTATGTTATTTTATCATATTCCATGCTTTTGATGCTTTCGTATACTGTCTTTTGTCTTGAGCCGGGGGTCTATCGAAAACAGTCTCTCTATATCTTTAGAGGTAGTGGTATGGACTGCGTACACTCTACCCTCTCTAGATCCCACTATGTGGAAATATATTGGGTTTGTTGTTGTTGCATTTCTTTTGTGACTTAATAAATAATATCTTCTCTATGGTGCTTGCCCAAAGATATTCCCAACCTTTCCTATCAACCTTTTTTGATTATATCTTAAGGTAGAATGACATTAAACTGTAGAAAATCAATTGCCCGATCACAAGGATCTATTGTATGTATGCAGTCTTACCTTGTATGTCTGCTAGAGACTGTTTTCAAGACTTGAACCCATAACTTTCTAATCACATGACAACAACGTAGGAGTAGTCTTCCTATTTAGTGCTTAAGTATATATCATTATAAATCAATTCATTATAAAGCATAAACTTACCTAGGATATAGGCAACCTAACTTTCTACCAATATGATCAAGAACTTCTTTCAATTTATTACAAATTAGTTTTAAGATATATTTGTAAACCATGTTACTGTTGGGACTGCGTGTAACTTCACCCAAACTCCGCACTAATATGATATTTTTCGCTTTGGGCCAAGCCCTCACGAATTTGTTTTTGGGCACCTCCCAAAAGGCCTCATACTAATGGAGTTGGGTAAGACTTTAAATATTGGACATGCTTTCTCTATTTCTCCAATGTAGGATTGTTTTGCTTCCCAACAGTCCTTCCCTCAAACCAATACCACACCACTTGTGACCTCTCCTTTAGCGATAATCCATTTGAGCTAGCTAACCATCTTATATCGCCATTACCAACCAGTGAGACACGCCGCTTGACCACCACTTGTCAAGAAGACTTTCGACACAAGGCATCAACCGTAGATCTCGGACTACTAGGTCAATTCACATGATCTGCCAAACATCTTGTACTGCCGTTATCACCCAACGGGACACGTCGATTGACCACAACTCACTGGGAATACTTTTGACACAAGGCACCACCTGCAGATCTCCAGTCTTGTTGTCACACTGGGAACTTCTCACAAAACGCAGTCCACTACTCTGACACACCCGAATCTGGGCTCTGATACCACTTATTGGGACTGCGTGTAACTTCATCCGAACTCTGCACTAGGCTCTGATACCACTTATTGGGACCGCGTGTAACTTCACCCAAACTCCGCACTAGTATGATATTGTCCGCTTTGGGCCAAGCCCTCACGAATTTGTTTTTGGGCACCTCCCAAAAGGCCTTAAACTAGTGGAGTTAGGTGAGACTTTAAATATTGAACATGCTTTCTCTATTTTTTCGGTGCAGGATTGCTTTGCTTCCCAACAATTACAACATGAGATATGTCTGTATTGGCTAGTAATCTTTAAGTCATCCGCTTTAGAAATAAAAACAATATTTATTGAGTCAGGTTGTTTAAGTAGCTTTAATATTTTCCTTCACTATACTCCATGCAAATTTGGACCTGGAACATAACAGATTTAACATCTTTACTGAAAAAGGTAATGATATTTTCACTTTATTTTAGATTTATAAAATACTCTATCTGTTCACTTTTACTTGTCATTCTTTCAGTTTTCGAAAATAAATTGCATGAACTTTGATTAAACTTTATGATAGGGGCGGAGCTACACTTGTGACAGGGGTTCATCCGAATCCCCTTCGACAGAAAATTATACTATATATACATGGTTAAAATTATTTTTTATGTATATATAGTAGATATCGAATCCCTTCCGATCAGTTCGTATGTTCACTTGGTGAAAATCCTGGCTCCGCCCCTGCTTTAAGATTTAATTTTTCATCATATAAATATGAGAAGGATTGTAACATGTAGCATTTTTCTTATAGTGTTCGATCATCTAAATTTTAAATTTTAGATTTTAAATATTAAATTATTCATTTTAAAATGTTGGTCAAAGTTTATGTAATTTGATCTTAAAAAGGAAAATAATGACAGATAAAAGTGAACGAAAGAGGTATTTGATTTTTTCATCCTCTAGCTTAATAGGTCAAGTGAATTTTGCTTTATTGTTATGGAAAATACATTTCGACCAAGTAGAAATGTGCGAATTTCATATATTGGATAAGAAATTCAAGATCCAAAAGATACATTAGTGGAGTAATATAATTGACATTAGTGGAGTAATATAATTGACAGTAAAAAAGATATGTTAAAGAAATTTTTTTATATAAATATTTATAAAATAATCAGAATTTATTTTGTCCTTCACGTATATAATTTAAGTTATGTTGGACTATTTTTTATTTCACAAATTAATTCTCCATCCGTTTTACTTTCATTGGTCTTCTAATTAAAAAGAGAAAATGTTCTATTTTCATCTCAACCTATACGCATAAATGCTGAGACACACTCAAATTTTAGGAGGATCCTATTACCTGCTGGTAGGAGTGTTCATGGTTTGGTTAAAAACCAAACCGATCCGTGAACCAAACCAAACCGATTAAAAAAACCGACATTTGGTTAGGTTTGGTTTGGTTATAAATTTTTAAAACTGATACTTATGTGGATTGATTTTGGTTTTACTCTAAAATAATCGACAAAATAGCCAAACCGAACCGATAATTTTTTCTTACATATATATATATCACATATGCATATATAAATTATTTATATATTATTCATAAATAAAATATAAATATTTTTTATATTTTAAATTTTAATCATGAATTTAACTTTAGTCATAGCACTTTTAGTCATATGTCTCCATCTAATTGATGGTACGTTATGACATTCTATATGATTTTCACACTTTCAATGGCAAATGATACTAATTGTGAAAATTATCTTGTTGTCTATGAGATTTTATAGGTGAGTTTTATTGGACTATAGATAATCACTAGTTTTGAACTTTCTTTTGGTCCCTATTGAGCAAAAAATTTATGTGTTTACCTTTGGGGGATTTATCATATCATTCTCTTATATGTAGTTTCTAAATACATTTGTGGAAGCGTTCATATGGTGTTGTTCATGGTGTTGCCTAAGTTTGTAAATACATTTGTAGAAGTGTTCATATGGCGTTGTCTAAGTATAACACTAAATTGATATATTAGTTTTAAGGTTGAGGAACAACACTCGATTGACATCTCATATGTTGAATTGAATTTTTTTAAGAAAATTTTCAGCTTTTATCATTAACTAAAGTTATAAACCGAAAAACCAAATCAAACCGAACTAAACCGACAAGAACCAAACCGACGGTTATTTTTTTGTGTTGGTTTGGTTTGGTTTTAGAAATTTAAAAATCGACTAAATTGGTTTGGTTATGGTATTGACCAATAACCGACCCAAACCAACCCATGAACACCCCTACTTGCTGGACTAATTAAAATCATATTTTTGGCAACCTTAGTGCCTACATGACACATACGTAGCACATACGTGTGCCTACGTGGACCTTCAGTGAGTTAATTCACTGATGTACCACGTAGGTATTAAGGTTGCCAAAAATACGATTTTAATATTTAGGGATAATGGGACTCTCCTAAAGTTCGAATGTGTCTCAATAATTTCGTGTATAGTTCAGGGTGGAAACAGAATATTTACTCAATTAAAAATAATTATTTTAATTTACTTGTCTCATTTATGAAATCAATTTTTTTTTTCCGTACTACTCTTATTATTAAATGACTATATAAAGTTTTAATAGCCAAATTTAAATTATTAAAATATAATTAACAAAATTAATTTAATAAATAAATTTCTAATAAATAGTTTCTTAAAGAACAATGTCAAGTTAAATAAAATGAAAAATTTAAGTTTTGTACATCATCATCAGTACACATAATATTCTACACTATCAGGTAAAATTGATTTACTATTGTAAGTTATCTAATTTTTTTTAAAATTTTTATATAAATAATTGTAACCTGCAGATCAAGTTAACTGATCGTGTTATTTTGTATATAACAGTGCACAAAACTTAAAACAACTGATAGTGTTATTTTGTACGTGACGGTGTACAAAACTTAAAACTCTAAAATGAATCAAGGTTTGTGGGCCCAAAAGTATCTAATTTGGATTCATTCATGTGTGAAACAAAAAAGTACTATACAACTTATTTAGTTATGTGAGACACAAAATAAAACTTCTCAAAATTTGTTCTTGTTATACAAATTTACTCCCTTAACCTTAAACTAAAATTATATTGTTTGATTTGATATATTACACACTAAAAATTGAACCATTTTAATTTCACCATTGTTGAAAAGGAGTCCTAAGTTTTTCTTTATGCTAAAGTAAAAGCTATTTCTCCAACTTTTACTAAAAGGTATTATTATTATTATTATTATTATTATTGTTTTTATTATTCATTGAAAAAACTTAGTGGCGAATTCAGAATTTGAGATGTAAGGGTTTGAACCCCTTTATAACTTTAACATTATAGCTTTATAGTTTATGTTACGAATCAAAAAGTATTGATATATATGAGAGTGTGGTCCACATGAACCTTTTTCTTGATTCTCAAGTCTTTTAAGGTACAAAAAAATGAATAGTTTATTCAAAGTTTTTGTTCATTTTTTTAATTTTGGAATTTGTGGAAGAATTTTTCAGTGAAAAACTAGTAGGATCAGTGATATTGTTTTGGGATATACAACCGTGGATGATAATGGTTTCATGCAAGAGAAGATAATGAAGAAGTTGGTATAAAAATTTGCTTTTTAAAATGTATTTTTGTGGACCCTGCATATGACGAACGAGAACTTTAGTGCATCGAGTTGTTGTATTTTTTGTTGCTGTTGTTGTTGTTGCTGTGGTGGTGGTGGTGTTTTAAGGAAGAACAGGGCAGAAAAAAGAAATCTTTGTAGTCTTATTTGGAATATGTTCATTTCCACATTTTGTTCCTGTTTTGCTTGTTATACTAGTGTCTGTATTGAGTCGGGGGTCTATTGGAAACAACATTTCTACTTTATCTGAGGTAGTGGTATGAACTACGTACACTTTACCTCCTCAGACCCCACTTTGTGGGAATACACTAGGTATGTTGTTGTTGTTGTTTGATTGGGTTAGAGTCTCACGTTGTGTATGTTGTTGTTGTTGTTTGAGTGGGTTAGAGTCTCACGTTGATTGGGGATTGGACCGGTGGTCTAGTTATATGGATTTCGGGTAATTCTCTCCTTATGAGTTAGCTTTTGGAGTTGAGTTAGAGTTAGATGTCATATTTTTAAATGGTATCAGAGCCAGGTGTATCTCTGTTTTGGACTTTTCGTCCATGCTCCATTTTGGTCTGGGTGTGAAGGAGGGTGTTAGAGTGGGTTAGAGACACACATTGGTTGGGGGATGGACTAATAATCTGCTTATATGGACTTGAGTAATCCTCCTCTCGTGAACTGGCTTTTGGAGTTGAGTTAGATCCGCAGGTCATATATCAATTGGTTCCGTTAAACTAGCTAGTTGTGATAATCAACGGTTTCTACGTAAGACGACAAGATGATATCTTGAGTAGTTATATTCATTAGAATTTCTTGTAGCGATTCTTGAATGCCCGTTATGGTAGAATATTCATATGGTACTTTCTCAGATTATGAGTGTTCCTTCTATTTCTCCATGTGATGTTCTTTGCCTTGCAATGCCTAATGTAACTTTCCATAAATTTCCCATTTGTCAGCGATGGGAACTTGCTTATTTCTTTTTTGAGGATCGGCAAATCAGATGATATTTGTGTTCCAATTTTTGCCTCTTCTTTTCCCTTTGAATCAATTCCTTGTTGTGATGGTTGAATTCCTATTATTATCTATGATACAAGTCGAATCTTAGGTGTAGAAATAGAAGAAGGGGCACTTCCTATTTTAAGGAACTTATTATCTGTTACAACCAATTTTGTCAAGTAGGAACTACTTATGATCTCCATTCCTCTGTCATTTTCTCTTGGATTATAGAGAAGTTGTTAAAAAGAATAGTAATAGAGAAGATTTCAGTGATGAAACATGACTTAGTGAACTGCGGGAGACAATTGCATTACTTCGTACATATCTCGGTTGATGAATTGATTATTATATAGTCAACTCTTTTCTACTGTCACAGACCGAGCTCTTTTAGGAATTTCTGGACATGATGAAGTAACAGTTTATCAATACTTATCGTTAATATGCTTTACTTCGAGGGTCTGTCAGACACAACCTCTCTACCTTCACAGGGTAGGGCAAAGCTGCATAGACACTAAATTCCCTATACCCCACTTGTGGGATTACACTGGGTATGTTGTTGTTGATGATGATGATGAAGTATCGGTTTGATGCTTAACAATATCATATGGTGTGTTTTTCTATTGATGTAGCATTTGATAAAACTAACATTCTACACCTCCAAAAAATTTTTAGGAGTCCTTATAGATCTGTACTGGATACTGTTGAATGTGGAATGTCATCTAGTAAGTTAGTATGCTATGCTTAAATTTATTCTACTCATTATGTTGGTAAAATTCAGACGTTGTTTCTGCATTTTCTTGTTTGTGGTTGGAATGCAGATGTAATTGTTTTTTTTTTTTTTTTTTTTTTTTTTTTTTAGTTGTTGTTGTTGACGTTGAAAGGAAGAAGATATACCTCAACCTCATTGAGCTCCGTCAAGTTCTACATTAGTCATACTTAATGGCGTCAAATTCGAATGAAAAAGTTATAAAGGCCTTTGAGGCAATGAAGGTCTTTGGCTATAGTGAAAAAGTCGTGAAGCCAGTATTGAGGAACCTTCTGAAGGTGTACAACAAAAACTGGGAGCTTATTGAAGATGAGAATTATTCTGTTCTTTTGGAGTCTATTATAGACAGCGAGGAGTCTAAGGTATTGTTCTTACTTATGATTCAGTGCTTATTTCAATTGTCCATAACCACATGATACCCCTTGCGACGTGTTAATCCTTTCTGTAGATTATGTGTGGTAATATTTATGTCTATCTTGAGATCATGCTAGAAAAATAGGGCGTTCATTCATCCTTACTGTTCCTTTCAATTTTCAATGAGAAAAGATGTCATTAGAGTTCCCTTGATGATCAGGAAAGGAAGAAATCCTTGTCGGAAGATGAAGCGGAAGAAAATGAACCACCACCGAAAAGATCTAGGTTCTACTCCGAGGGAAATCATTTGTCACCTGCTAAACACGTTGCCAGCCCTAGTGCTGACACACATACTTCCGAGTTGCAGCCTTCCGGCAAGCAGAAGATGGCTGAGTTCACCACCAAGTCTTATGAAACTGAGGATGTCGAAATGAAGCCTTTTTCTCTCTTGAACCATTATCAGCGTAAAGGTAAGAAATGGAGTTCGTCTGAGGCCTCGCCTGTTTCAGAGGAGGATATTGACACTGAAGTACTCTCTGATGATGACATGCAAGGACCTTGTACTCTGTCACCTTATCTAAATTTAACGAAAAAGGGAGACACATCTCGTTCATATCCTGCCGTGATACCCAAAAGAAGACTTGCTTATAATAGTAGCCTGGAAGAGCCAAATATTATGGATTCAGCTGATGCATCCAACAAAGGTGCTCTGGTTGAGTATGACGTTTGTGAAACTGTGCCTCTCAATGTGTCATCATCTGATAATCCGCCTGTTTTTGATGTTCCTCTTGTTGTTGTCCCTTCAGGTACTCCTTCCGCATGAAGAGTTTACTATTAATAAGATCTTTGTGTTTCTCTTCCCAGACTTGTTTTACTTACTTGGAAACTGTGAAGGGTTGTTCTTTATTGTGAGTGTCGATATCCATTCTGCTGATATTCTCTAGATGGATTTTTCTTTTTGAATGTATATTTGACTGTCGTATGTATTTGTCTTGGTGATTGAATAAAAGCTACATCTTCCGCTCTCAATTGAGCTGGAAAAGCTAATCTATTCTTGTCTGTTATGAGATTGGTTTAAGACTGATTCAGGCTTTCTCTTCCTATTTCCTGGGTCATAATTTTCGATCAACAAGTCAAATACATGTCAGCTTTATCTTTCGCGCAAGCTAGTAGCAGAGATTCTTATGATTTATTTACATATTAGTTTCTGCTCATAGTAAGCCCAACGTTGATATTTTGGTTGATGAAAGGGAAAAGGACATAAGATTTGTTGAACCAGATGGGGTCATAAGTTCGTTTCTCTTTTTGTTGGTAAAACCTCATGAAAAAATGTATCAATTGGTAAATTGTAGTCTGAAATTAGGAATCATTTTATTTTGTATTCCTTTCCTCTTGGTTATTCTGACAAATTCTCAGTCTTAACGATATGTGAAAGCTATTTGTATTCTTGAAGTTTAATTCTCTTATATTGGAATTGAAAGGAATTGAAACAAAAGACTTGGTGTGTCTCAACTCTGAACATTTGGGTACAGAAGGAAATGGAGAAAATGCAGCAGATTCATCACAACTAGATATTGCTTCCTCTCCAAAAGGGGAGGTGAAGATCTCTTTTGTCTATAAGCCATATCTCTCATCACGCTTTTGTCCACCGAGTTTAGATGCAGTCCTGAAGCGGATAGAGGAAAAGTATATGAAGTCCTACGGATTTGCTCAACCTGGTTTCTCTCTGTTGAGGCTGATGGAAAATCTGTGTGAATGTTATCTGACTGCTGGTACCAAGGCCAGGACGGCAAATGAGCCATCAGCTGGGATAGAGCCTCAGAAACTTCATCCAGTATGTGTCAGATATGATGCTGCTAATCATGAATTGCACCTTGCTTCAGACATTACCAGTGGTTCATTCAAATTTTCAAATTTTATCAAAGTCTTGCCTCATATTCCAAAGTTTCTAGCTTCAGGCAATAGGGATATAATGTGCTATCTGGTGGATTTTAATGATACGAGGATTAATGGTTCCGAAAAAGGCAACACTAACAAGGTTCTTAAACTCCTAGCATCTTCAACTATGAACAATTCACTAGTTGTTCAGAATGAACACTCCTCTCGCCGTCTTCCTAATTCTGCTTTTCTTATTGAAGACATCAGCAATGGTCAAGAGGAGCTTCAAATTTCGTTGATAAATGAATTCAGTCATGTCCTGCCTGTCTTTACATACATACCTAAAAATGTTATTTTCCAAAATGCATATGTGAAGTTTCTTCTTGCTCGAATATCAGATGACAACTGTTGTTCAAACTGCACTGGGAATTGTTTGTCTCAAGATATACCCTGTGCTTGTGCTGGTGAAACAGGGGGTGAATTTGCCTACACAGCTGGTGGTTTGCTCAAGGAGAAGTTTCTAGAGAGTTGCATCTCAATGATTCGTGAACCCCAAAAGCATGGTTTAGTGTATTGTCAAGACTGTCCCCTTGAAAGGTCTAAGAACAATAGCATGTCTGGCCCGTGCAAGGGTCATTTGGTGAGGAAATTTATCAAAGAGTGCTGGCATAAATGCGGCTGCAGCAGGGGATGTGGAAATCGTGTTGTTCAGCGAGGCATAGCAGCGCCATTGCAGGTTAGAAAAATATTGCAAACCAAGAGTTTCTTGTAAAGCCACTTTGGCTCTTTTTGAACATTAAAAATAGAAGATTGTTTCAGTAATAATGAGAATGGTTTTAGGAGCATTAAAAATGACTTCTATGTCATTTAAACTATTGGTTGTGGCAAACATTGTAGTTGAACTATAATCTATAAAATGACACTTATCTGATTTATCCAAAAACACAAAAATGGGTTTTGTGCATAATATACTTTTCAAGAAACCAAGAGTAGTAAGAAATTGTTTGACACATTCTTATCCTGCATGCCAGATATTTATGACAGCTGATGGAAAAGGTTGGGGGCTCAGGGCACTGGAAGATTTGCCTAGAGGTGCTTTTGTTTGTGAATATGTAGGAGAAATTGTGACCAACACGGAGTTGTATGAGCGGAACACACAAACTGCTGATGAGAGACACACATATCCAGTTTTGCTAGATGCAGACTGGGGTTCGGAAGTTGTTCTGAAGGACGAGGAGGCCCTTTGTTTGGATGCAACTTACTATGGCAATGTTGCGAGGTTCATTAATCATAGGTTAGTTTCTAATTCTCATCCTTTCCCCTTTGTGTTTTTCCTTATGCATTTTCCTCTTCTCTCCTCTTCCGTTTATCCGCTGGTATGTGGTTTGTACACTTCTACAAAGTAGATAATATTCATGTCCACCAGCTGTACCTACTTAAGAAACGACATGACCAGGAAGCTAATAAAGATCATGTTCATCCGTCACACCCCTAGGAAGAAATTTATGTAGACTCCTCGATAAAATTTATTTTACACACATCCATTGTTTCTAAGAATCACATTTATATTAAAGAAAAGTCTTGTTTCTTTTTTCTCTCACCAATGTGGACTGAAACTAACCACATTGTAATTTTATCTTCGCCAGGTGTTATGAAGGTAACTTGATTGAGATCCCAGTTGAAGTAGAGACTCCGGATCATCACTACTACCATGTATTGTTATCTTCTTTTCATGCTTTTTGAAGTATCTCTCTGTTATCTAGAAATCCATGGAATATCTACATCAAGCATCTTTTTTTAATGTCACCGCAGGTCGCTTTTTTCACTGTGAGGAAAGTTAATGCTTTAGAAGAGTTAACTTGGGTAATGCCCCATCCATGTCCTACGCTATTGACTTTAGAACTTCTCATTTTAATGTACAGGAAGCATGGGTTAAGGCAAAGATAATTGTAATTTCTTTTTAACTAGTTATTGACTTGAACTCGCTAAGAATAATTATAGATATGAAACATTGCAGGATTATGGTATTGACTTCAACGATCATAGTCATCCAGTGAAAGCGTTCAAGTGCTGCTGTGGAAGTAAATTTTGTCGAGACATCAGGCGTTGAAGAGTCAGTTCAACTTTCTACCTTTCTTTCTTATACACGCACTGCAGTGTAATCTGCCTACTGTTTTCATGTGCTTGTTGAACCGAGTACTTCTCTAGAGCTTTATGATACGTATTATCCAACATTTTTGCCATAAGTGCATCAAATACACGTACACAAACACTCACTTAAATATATTGAATACATCAATAATTTTGGGGTGTTTCCCTGGCTATAGTTTCATTGAAGATGCACTTGGCTTCATCCACACACACACACACTGACATCTCTTAGTGCCCTTTATATCTTCTCGTGACCAGAATTAATCTGCCGAAGAGTTCTACCTATCAGCCTTCAGTACAGTGAAATGTTTTCTAGGTGCTTCATCTGTTGTAGAATGGAGTAATTGAAGCTATTCCTATGCGTGTTTCACTTCAAAATGCTTGCTGATCGTGAACTACTTCATTCAATCTTCATATTTGTTCACGTATCTTTTCTTGCAGGAGCTAGGAAGTAGACACTGCTGAAGATTCCTTCTCATTGATAATGCTGACCCCATCGATAGCTCACATAGATATAGGCAAAACAAGAGACACTGTTGTCATTTTTTGCAAAAGAACAGCTGGTGTCGACACAGATGAAGATTCGTTCTCACTGATCATGCTGATCGCTCCGATGAAGAAGAGCGCTATCTTGCCTTTTAGAAACAACATAAGAGTATGTTGGAAAAACATGTCTTGTTTGAGTATATTACCTGGCGCTTTGTCGCCAAAAGAAAAACGAAATACCAACTTAAAGTTGTCAGCATACACTGAGTAAAGCCATTTCTTGATTTATTACAAGAGATACATTACTGGTAAAAGCTCATATCATTTGGTTCTCTGTGAACAAGTCATGGAGTTTATGGTTGGTTTAAGTTTAGATCATGAATTCGAGCCATGGAATACTTGGATCATGGTATATTGCCTACATTATACTACTCATTGCAGTGTGTCCCCTTTCTGTCTTTCTGGACCCTACGTGAATGCGCAATATTTCGTGCACCCAGGCTGTCATTTTTACTGTTTGGTTTGCTTTGCTTACGTCATCGAGTTGAGGGTATATCGAAAACAACCTCTCTACCTTCGGGATAGGAGTAAGGTCCACGAGTACGATCAAACCATTAGTAATGTAGGAGCTTTGGAAAACAAAGAGACCGAATCAGTAAGCACAGAATTAGATCAAAAGAGATCAAATCACTGAGCAGAGAAATAGATCAAACTTTAGTCCTTCATACTATGTAACACCAAAATATAGTCCACAAACAGCTAAAAATACATATTATGAAGCAAGTCAATAACCAAACTCTAAATTCTTAAAAATATAGTCAAGAAATAACTAAATACTAGAAGGTCGACCTCATGACAACAAGAAAAGGCGATGTTGTGCAACACTCGGATGATCTCTTTCCTATCGAGATACGCAAACTCCCATCATGTCCTAGATCAACAACAAATGTTTAGATAGATACAAACTTTAAATTCTTTCAAAACTTTGATTCAACACCTTTGCTTTATCCATCACCTTATCCTCATCAAACACATAAATACTTACAAACTTAGACTTCTCAATCTCATTCTTCGTATCTCCCTCCATACCTTTAAAACCTTCAAAATCACTCTCCATTTTCTTAACTGTCATACTAATTTCTTCCCATCTGTTCAGGCCAACGACTTCTTTACCGGACTCTTTTTCGTGCACTATCTTCTTCACACCATAAAGTTCCAACTTCCTTGTGTACCATTTCACATGACTCTTATATACCACCATCTTCAATTGAAACTTCTTTTGTCTACCATATTTAACCCTCTTATAGTGTGCTACAACTCCTTTAAACCAAATTTTTCGGCTTTTCGCCACCTCAAAGTAGTAATTTTCCACTTCACCATCGATCTTGAAAGCTACCTTTCGAATATTCTCAATCATATCACATAACCTTTTGTTTTCCTTTTGTTTCTCTTCAGCGTCTCTGAGTAACTGCTTCATTTTCTCGAGTTCTGCGTGAAGATCCTTCACATATTTTTTCGCACCTAGTAATATAGTACCTTTGTTTATCTTCAATACTCCTTCAACCCTCTCAATGAGAAAGGAAACAAAAGCTTCTGCCATTAATATTTTTTGAACTAATGCTCACAAGAATGAGAAACCAATATAGTGTTGGTTAATTGGACTATAGTTCCTCTAAGTTTATAATCTTGGAAGTTCCACAAATTACTTTAGAAGTCCTTGTAATTTGTTAAAACTACAAAAAAGCTTTCAAAAAAATAGCAAAAATTGTCACATATGTTTGGAGATAGGTTCAAAATGATCCCTTAAACGTACTTTTAAAGAGTTTCAATCCTCTAAGTTTACCAAAAAGTGAATACTTATGGAATTATAAACTTCTTTATGATTGCAATTTGAAATTCTCGCCAAATCTCAAAAATCGCAATACACATAACTCCAATAACACACCCAAAAAGATTTTTAAAAAATAATATATTTTTAATCGTCTAGAAAAAACAACACATTTTTAAATCTAAAAACAATTGATTTTATATTTTCTACTTTCGAATGAGAATATTTATAACCATTCAAATACTATGACATATTTAATTATTGACCGAAAAAGTCCTTGTCATCTGTTATAATTACTATAGAAACCTTTCTATTAACTTTATAAATTACATGTTATTACTTGAAGGTTTGAATAATATATGTTGAATCTTTAAGGGTAATATACAGCTCAAGATATTCTTTTTGACCTTTTCTTTTTTTAAGGAAAAAGTTTCTGCTAACAAACATTTTAGTAAAAAATTGATTTTTTTCTCATAGAAGTAAAATTGGATGTTTATAAATAGTAGAAAATCAATAAAAGAAACAGAGGGAAAAAGTAATTTGAGATATTTAAATACCTAAATAGCTAGATACATTCAGTTTAGATTATATACTGATTATACATATATTTTGTTAGTAACAGGTTGATAATTTTAATAATGGATAAGTTCCGTTAGAAATTTTACCAACTTGTTAGAAATTTGTTGGTAAATTATCGTATCCTAATATCTCACCAGTTATGTTTTGGGCTCTTAAAGAACTTCTGCTCCGCTGGGCATGAGTTCGATTGCTAAGAGCAAACATTAAAGAGTGACCCATTTTAAAAGTCGAACTATGAAATTAAATGTATATATTCATCGACAATTTTTAATTTAAACAGTTAAATAAAAAGTTATTTAGGTTAAACCTTCTAAAAATACTTAGTTATTGACTCACCAAGAGCTAAAGTCTCAAAAGATTTTTCTTAAAAAAAGATGCTCATCTGTTAAACGTCATTTTCATATATATTGTTTACAAGTGATAATATTGGTTAATTGGTACATATTAATAGGGTACTTATTAATTATTATAGTATTAAATTTATATATTTGGGTGGCCATATATGTAAATGTCATTTTTGGCAAATTCTTATCCATTTTACGCGTTTTGATCAATCCATAATGACACAAATTTGAAATTAATCTTAAGCATTTATTTTCTTTGTTCCATTTTTGGATAAATGTACAAAATATATACAAGTTGCCTATTGATCTTTTGTAACAATGTATAGTTTATTGTTTTATATCACCTCGTTATTCAACATGGCAGATGAATCTAACTGATATCTTAAATATATTTTGTCTATGAATAGCAAAAAAAAAAAACAAAATAAATTTATGTACTTATTCAAATCTTAATCCTAATTGTATCATGTGAAACTGTAGTGATAATGAATTTGTAAATCCTACCCGATTGACTTTTTAAGAAAGTGAACATTAATATTTTGAGTGATTAATCAAGTGAACTGTTTCTAGATGAATAATACATATCACGTTATATAATTTTTGGTATAGAGTCGTCTTTGATAAGAAACATTTTATTTCTTAAAGTGAAATTTTATGACACAAATTTAAATTAATCGAGCTTAAAACAAAAAGTACCCAATTGTGGGGTGGGGGGAGCCACGCGGTTGTGACATTATTTATACTTTCTATAAAAGATTGAGCAATATATGAGTCTAGTGTTTTCTCAAGGGTAAATTGGACTTTAACTCATTGTTTTAGTCATAGTAACTCAATTCATCGACTTGGTAGTTCAATGAAGTTGGGTTGAGCCTGTGAAGTCTCAAGTTCAATTCCTAAAAGCGACAAATACTAAGTGATTTTTTTCCCATCTGTTCTAACATTGGTGGACAAAGTTACCTTTTCCCATTTGTTCTAACATTGATGGACAAGGTTATCTTTTCTCATCTGTTCTAACATTGATGGACAAAGTTACCTGATTTTTCTTCCTATCTATTCTAAAATTGATGGACAAAGTTACCTGATATCTATTGCTGGTGGGAGGTGGTAGATATCCCGTAAAATTAGTCGAGGTGCGTGCAAGTTGCCCCGACCACCACAATTTTCAAAAAAAAAAGAAGAAAAAACTTAAAGATAACAAAAAGGGGAAATTTAAGAGATAGCAACTATAGAGCCTTAATTATAACTTTTATAACAATAGTTTCATAATTACGAAAAATAACAAATTATATTTTGCATTTAAGTAAACTATTGCTATACAAATACATATACAACAAGATTTACTGCCCTTGTTTTACTCAAATTAGTTGAGTTAAATAAAGAATAATTATCTCATATAATTAAATTCTCATAAATTACTCTTATTTATATTAGTCGATTCCTTTTCCAAATCAAAATCAAATACGAAGATTATTATTTCCATGATCTTCAAAATTTCAAAATATCATTCTC
>NC_061113.1:11326679-11347481 GCF_002878395.1 Capsicum annuum | reverse complement strand
TTGAAGCTAGTCTTTTTCTCGGGACCTCTAAGATTTGAGCTGCTTTTTGGTTGTGTTACGTGATTTGAGCGTGTTGGGAGCTGGTTGTTAATGTTTTCCTAGCTTGGATTTTGAATTGATATGATAATTTGAATCAATTATAAGAAGGATGTATGGATGCACGCTTTGTTAATAGTGTAAGCTACTAGTGTTAGTCATTCTTATTAGGTCATACTCGTATTCAAGATGATTTGATTTCATCTTAGTATTGTAGTAAAGTGAGAAAAATGAGTAAGAGTGTAAGTGTCAAAATTAAAAAGAGGGACACTGACTTGGTCAAATGGAGTTAAATGAAAAGTGGGCCTAATTAGAATAATTGAAATCTTTAGTGTGTATATTAAAATATCAATAGTTTTAAAAACACTTCCGTACTCTATTAAATTTCAAAATTTGAAATTCCTCTTTTTATTATCTCTTCATTGAGAATTTAGAAATAAGGAAATTCTAGAAAGATTTTCCTTTTATTTTATTTTTTCCGATGAAGTCATTATTAAAATTTACAAATTTTGAAATTTGAAATAGGAGGGAGGTCTTTTTAAAATTCTAATATGCTCCTTAAAGTTTTTAACTGGAATCAGACTCACTTTCAGTTAATTGCGTTTGATTAAGTTAATGTCGCTCTTTTTAATTTTGACACCTCTTGCTCATTTTTCTCTCTTAACTATATACTAATATATAATCGAATGATCCCAAATATTAGTATGTCCTAGTGGCTAGTTAAGTATGACTAACTCGACCAATTGAGAAGATTACCATTAATTGCAGTACAAATTGAGGTTCTGTGGACATCAATCTGTACGAGTTACTTTAGGGTGTTGAGACTTCCTCGCTAGTATAGGTATATATACAACTTTGTTTGTGTCCATGAATTTGAGTAATGCATACATTTGTGTGGTCATGGTATAGTGCAATCATCCCATGATGTGTTGTTGGACTTGGTGTACTTTTTCTTTTTGATAGAAGTAATTGACTTATGAGATCTGGTTTGGGAGCATCCAATCTTATCTTTCTGCATGTGTGATAAGATTGTATTTTCTTTTTCAAATTATTTGAAAATGCTTTATTTTAAGTCGAGAGTCTATTGAAAACAACCCCTGTATATCTACGAGGCAGGGGTAAGGTGTTTAATGTTCTAGGACCTTGCTCTGACAAGCCTGACACAATTCATGTTCCATTCCTCTCGTTTTTGGGTCTCCATTAGTCCGTTGGATTTTTCACTCTCATTTTTTCTGTTTGCTTTGCTGATAATGCAGTGTTGAGAATTGGATATTAGTTTCTCTGCACTTCCCATGATCAGCTATAGTCTAACCAACCTTCCCTTACCTGGTTGGTAATTCTTTTACCATCCCTGTCAAGGTTGGGAAACTTCGTCATTAATTCCTTTAACTTGTTTTCTTTTTTTCCTCTTTCTACCTTATACAACTTATGTCACAGAGTCTTTTTGATAGTGTATGCGTTAACATGGTTTACTGTCACTGCTTTCCGATATCCATTTGACTATCGTTTTGAAAGATGCCATAACTCAACATTCTTTTCTTCATTAAAAATTTAGATGCAAATCATCTATACTAGTTTCTTTCTAGGGTCGTTGGTTGTATTTGTGGCGGTAAGGGTTGCCTTATTGGATATATGGACTATTGCTTGTATCTTGATAAAAAAGCGAATTAGGGAACACTTTGTATCTCTTCATTGCATAGGATTTTCTTTCTCGTGTTTCTGATGATAGTAGAGATGAAGGTAGAGTATCTGATTGTGCAGCTTTCTCCGATATATTGAGAAACATGTGTTTGTAATTTTTTTCTTTGAAAACCAGACTTAGTCAGGTATTAACATTTCATACGTGTTTAATACAGTTACTAGTTTGGGAAATTAATGTTGTCTATCGTTACAGATGTGCTTATACCATTCGAGCACTTTCTGCTCCATATGGGCCAAACATGAAGTAATCCATTTTATTCCATTGTATGTTGACGTGGCCTCTACTGTGTTGCTTAGTTGCTTATATGGTGTCTTTACAAAAATCGGTTTCAAAATTGTCTTGTTATTTTTGGTGTATAACTTAAGCATATCCATGCATTTGTCAGGTAACAACCTTCTAATTCTGTGGTTGATACAGTTACATGCTTTGTAAATGGATGTGTCCATTGTTACAGATGTGTTAATTCCTTTTAAGCTTATATCTGCTCCGCTTGAACTCTACATATGTTATCTATTTGAAGCAAGTTAAGCATTAACAACAGCTTGCTTAAATTGAGTTCAGTGTTGTTGTGTTGTCGTGTATGAATTAAAAATATATCCAGACATTAGTCAGGTAACAACCTTGTTATAATATGTGGTTGATACAGTTACATGGCTGGAAAATTGAAGTGTCCATCGTTACAGATGTGTTAATTCCTTTAATGCTCACATCTGCTCCATTTAGACTCTACATATGTACTCCTTGAGTTGACATATTTTAACACACTTGAAGTTTGCATGGTGGATGGGATGTAATTGTGTTTTCGTAGTTAGTTATATTTTGCACTTCTCGAGCACAGTATTGTGCGACGGTTACAATTACTTTTGCTGACCACATAACGCTTGTCTTGTATGTTTTCTGCAGATAATGCTGGTGTGATTGTGAATCCCAATGGAGAAATGGAAGTTGAGAAATCATATGCATCTAAGCTACATGCCTGATTAAAACTTCACAAAAGATTTAAGCTACATGCCTTAATTTTTGTTGTATCGTGGGAGGATATACATACACACCCTGTGGCAAGTTTGAAAGTGGCATTGCATAGTTGCACGGCTGAATGAAGCACGGATTAATGCTTCGTTTAGCTGTCTATCAACAATCTAATGTATTGTTCATGAGCTGGTTTTGGCTGTTGTAGGTTCTGTTGCTCTTCACTTTCGATGCCGCTCCTAACTTTTATTTGCCAAAGTTTTATGGTATCCTAATTATTCAGGCTCGCCAAAAAATTTGTGTCGGGATACATAATATTTTTGTATTATATATATCATGTATTTTTCTTTCTAGTCAAATAATCAAATGAATCAGAAGTCTACCCATAAAAATATATTCCCAAAATGATCACCATTATTTAACTTTCGTATTACAATTTGCTTTATGATTGATAAGTTGATCCCACCTAAATGACCCTCGAGTGTATTCGAAAAGAGAAGGGTAATAAGTGGAGTTTCAAGTATATTTAAAGTTTAAAATACAACTTTTTTTAATCTTAAAATTTTGAAGGGACATAAAAATTAGAAAAATTCAAATGGGACAAAGTGATGTGAAGGTAAAAAAAAGTCCCCACCTTACCCTTTGATTGTGTGGAAGAGAGAAACAAATTCTAGGAAACAAGTGTCAGCAAGTGTGGAAAAAAATTTCCTTTTCGTGATTGATGGAAACCTTATTTATTTCTTACTTTAAGACGGATGATAGAAGGTAAGAGTAAATTTATATTGGGGTGGTGACGTTTTACATGATGACCATACAGTGCGATATAGCTGGCATCCTATAGTGGTGCAATTGTTTTCTTTATCGCTCAAATATGATCGTTTGAAAAAGTTATTTAAGAGTAAAATGACTATTACTTATTTGGGAGACAATGTCGTTATTTATAATCGATATTCAAATTATTTTACGTCCAAGGGACGATAAATATTTGGTGATATTGTGATGGGCAAATTATTGATATTTCATATTTATACACAGAGAAAATTAAAAGTGGTTTTGATACTTGTTTCATGAACATTTAAGTCAAGTAATAATTTAGTGAATTGACCAATTTGCACGTGCATGCAACTAAATGTGGAGAAATTGAAAAGGATATTAGTAACATATCAACTATTAATTCATCCCTAATTTATATTTCATAGACCTCAAAATTCACATTTTTATTGTGCAAACAATAAATTCAAAAAGAATTAGATTGGCAATAATGACTTAACATAGGTTTAGGCTAAACAAGTTACTACAATAACAATAATATTTGACAAATTAATAAGCTAAAAAGATGACTAATTATATTAGTACTACATACATGTTTGTTAGGTATTAGAATAATTCTATTAAAAATGTGGTTAAAATATACATTTACTTGCAAGATTTTTGGTGAAATAGATTTAAAATTCTATTAAAATCTTTGCCTTCAAGAGAAAATCAAAAACAAAAATTCAAAATAATGTGAACAAAAGGAATGAAACGAGTGCTTTAATACCTCTGCGTTCTCCTTGAAATTAATACTCCTCGTTTCTTAGGGGGTGAATTGACAGACAATTAAATTATCAAATTTCACCACCTTTTTCAGTCAAAGAATAAGACGTGAGACTCTTTTTACTTTGTAAGATAATGTAGTTTCTCCGCCTATAATTAGTTAACGTCGTTAACCTTTTAAGGACAAGGTGCGAGCCTTTATCCACATTGTCCCATTTAAAATATTTCAATTTTTAAATATTCGTCAAAATTTTAGATGAAAAAAATTACCTTTTATGCTTCGAACTCGTAATAAGTGACTTATTTTATTATACAAAAATCAAATATTTTGAATTCCGCTTGGTTAAAATTGACATTTGTTTTGATAGCAGTGGTGTTTCAGTAAGTTTTTGTGCATCTCAACTAAATTTCACGTGATATATGTCACTTGCTACTAACAACATTTATCAGGTTACTTTGTTCACCAAAACTAAGACACGTGAAAAAAATCCCCTAGTATTTTTTATCTATTTGATGGGATTTGAATATTGGACCTCGTATTCTCAATCCACTTTATTGAGTTATACAAATTGACTTTGTGCACAAGAAATACTCCGTAATAAATGTAGTACATTAATTAATAATGGTATAGTTTTCAATGAATTTAAGAAATGGTTTAGAATGAACAGTTAATGCTAAGAGTAAATATAAAAGTAAAGTTTTATTTTTCGTATTATTTAGTACTTCCTAAGTTCGCTTTTACTTATCACTAATTTTCTAATTAAATTTTTACTTTAATTTATTATTTTTGACATATAAAAAAAAATATTTTACCCTTAGCATTAATTTTTTTTCTCAAACTTAATTTCAAGACACACTATAAACATTATTTAATAGGAATACTATGCTAAAATAATTATGTTATTAATTATTTTTATTAATATGTGTGCCAAAATTAAAATATGACAAGTAAAATTGAATGGAGGGAATATAATGAACAAATACAAGTGAACGAAGAAAGTAAAGTTTTATTCTCACTCGCCGTGTCTCAAAATAATTGACATATTTGTCAAAAAATTCATTTCAAAATGATTGATATATTTAAAAGATCAAGAGATAATTAACTATTTTTTTCCAACTCTATCCTTAATAATAAGACTATATCCATATTAATTGAAGAAGATTCATCTAACCAAAATAGAATAATATAAGTTAATTTGTATATCTTAGTAATTTTTTCTTAAAAGAATTATGTAAAAACTAAATATGTCAAGTAATTTGAGATATAAGCGAATAATATTTAGCATAATGAATAAATAAATAAAAGCAAATGGAGAAATTAATAATTGAGATGGAATAAATTATAATCTATGTAAGTATGTAATGTAGCACCTGTCTGCTTAGCATAAACTGATATAAGATCAATTATGTACGTTGTATGACATAGCTGTAAGTTGACAAATCCGTGTTGACCAATTAAATTAAACAAAGAGAAACAAATAAAATAACAGATGTATAAACAGACGTGCCACCCACTTGCTAATTATATTCCAGTTACAATTGGTTTAAGTTTATAATATAATTTAATTAATTTTGTTGACATTTGCATCTTCTAATTATAAATCTTTGTTTTTGTTTATTGGTAATCATAAATTTAATTGAGCTTCCGATGGAACTTTGCCACGTATATCAATCATCAAGAATAGTACAACAAAGAAGTAAGTGTTGACCGCCATCTAACGATATTTGTTTATTATTAATTTGATATGTATTAAAAATAAAAAAATATAATGCTTTAAAAAATGCATTGAATAATGAATAATATTAAATAATAAAATACATATAAAGAAGTAAATTATCCATTGATTTTTCAACTTAAACAAGTATTATTATATATAATAGTTTAGGCATACGCGCCTCGCGCGTATCTTACTTGATGAGTTCAATTTTATAAATAATTGGAGATAAAAAGCATGATTGTTACACATAATTATACGATTTGATTATTGATGCTAATAGTAATAAAAATAAGGAGTAATGTTAGCTTAGCTATCTAACAAATCTTCTACCCTAAACTGAGTTTTCGTAATCTCCTATCAAAGTTAATGTTTTCGATAAGCTGAAATTATGTGATATCCATTCCATACAACATAATCAATGTAACCACCATTCTATAAAACTTATAAATAATCTTTAAAATTATTAACTAAAAGAAATAAAGAAAGATAAAGACAGTGATAATAATTAATGCAAGAAAACAACTTGAATTGAAAAGTAAAATAAGAATAAAAATAAAAGTGGTAGTAGAAGAAGAAGAAGAAAAAAATTAAAGTAGATGAAGCGCTCATATATTAAAGCTTGATCCAAAATATTAAATATAATTGTGGGAATTATTCTTTTATATGGCAAAATTTTGATTGATTTTTATCCCTTCTAGAGAGGGAGTCCTTCGTCAGACTCTACGTGCACACGAGGGCTGCCCCTCTTAGGCAAGAGGTCCGTTGCAGTGGTTATACGGAGTTGGTACATTAAGCAAGTGAAGAGTTACCTTATTTTGCATTTGAACAAATGATTAAAAAAACTAATACTATTCCAGGAATAAATAGAAACTTCACTAAAAATAAATGTTGTGCGACTAAATCTACGACCAACATATATATGCTTTTAGACTCTCAATAAAAGTTACGACATTATAAAAAATATGATTCATAAATTAAAAAAAATTAATCTTCTATCCTAATACACGACCTCTCTATACCCTCATATCTAATGTACATGTATAAAAAGGAAGCACAAAGTTATGAAAATAAATATATCATGGATGTGCAACAATATTAGAATTAAACAATGCATAAAAGTTACGACATTATGAAAAACTTAATTCATAAATTAAAAAGAATTTAATATTTTGTCTTAATTTGCGCCTTCTACACCCATCTAATGCACCTGCATATATAAAAAAGAATCACAAATCCTACCTCAAATATCATGAAACTATTGGATATGTAACAAATAAAAAACCAGGCAATAACACATGGTAATTCTCTCTCAGCAAATTATAGAAGCTAAAAAAAAAGTAACAAAAATATGAAGAGGGGGAAGAAGCACTAACAAAAAGTAAGGAGTTTTGTTTCTTGTAAATAACATGTACAAATCAAATATATTCAAAATAATTTTATCATCTATGGGATTTGAATTTGTTATTTGATTCTAAATTATTATTATAGTCGTTTAATTATAGAAGGAGTTGATTTGGATCCGTAATTTAATTTTTGTATTTTTAATATTGACACATAGAAATTTTATTATATGTGATCATATATGTTACTATTATGCACCGAATTTTTTGCTTGATTTTTTTTTTTTGAAAGACTACCATATTTTTCCTTTTTCCCTTACTATTTAGGAAAATGAATTTGAGTTACCATATTTTTTTTTTCCTTTTAGAAACCTGATGCTAATATTATTTTTTAATCAAATAAATAATTAATTAATAATTTTAAAAAATATAAAAAGACGATTTTGTCTATTGCAGAATGAAGGACAAAAAATTCAAATCACTTTTCTAATAATTTTCACACTTTTAATATATTATAGATATAGATATTTTTAATATAGTGGATAAGTTTGTTGACCGGAGAAAGCATTTTACTTTAGTTACTTGTTATTATTATAACTAAACATAAAATTTAAAATTTAATTCCTGTTGAGTTATCATGCCGTTCATAATGAATTACTTGGTCTTCGTATATAATTTTGGATAATTTTCACCATATAATCTAATTTTTGGATTAAGATTAACCAAATAAGTTAATGCAGATGAGTTATTTGATCTCTTATATGATGTTGAACAATTTACATCTCATGAACTAATTTCGTTCAAAGTTTAATTCATCAAAATAAATTATATTATTTATCAAAAATTTAAGTTAATCAAATCTCAAAATGAGTATTAAACCTCCAATGAGAATGGGTGCCACGAAAAAGCATAATAAACCTACTTATTTTTAAAACAAATATTTTTCGATCCATTAACTATATTTATTTAGAGGTGCCCCCTTAATTAGGTTTAATTCCACGTGAGATAGCTGTACCTTGACATGCCAATTAGGTTCCACTTCCTTGTGGAACCCACTTGGTTTGAATATATGTACTCCATTCGTTTAAAAATGAATAATCTATTTTAATTTAATACAAAGTTTAAAAGGTATAAAGAAAATTTTTAAATTTTGTGATCTTAAATTAAAGTTATGTTAAACGTATCAGAATGTTCTTTAATCTTGTGATCTTCAACATACCACGTAAAAGTTGAAATTAAAATATTATAAAAAAAAATGGATCATTCCTTTTTAATCTAAATAAAACAAAAAGTATGTAATTATAGATAGAGGGAATAGGTGTTTATATTTTCTTTTTAAATTTTATATTAATTGTTTCTTGGCACTTCATGTTGTAAATATTAGATTGTTGAATGATCTTATATTCAAATAATTTAATTGCAGACTTCTGATTAATTTAAGACTGCTTATTTTTGGTAACATTTAAGTCAATGGATTTTGATATTTAAATTGAATTTTTTTGTTTAGATACCTCTTTCTGAATTATTTCCACAAAAAAATAATAACCTTACCTAAAAAATATATATCTATATATATATATATATATATATATATATATATATATATATATTTTAAATAATAATAAAAGATAATTTTGAAAGAAGACCTATGAATTTTTGCTGATCCGTGATCACTTGCAAAATTATCTTAATTGGGCAATCACAATTTATGCTCATGAAGGTGTAATTGATTATATAATGTGGTGCTAATTATAATGTGAACAAAATACAAAGAAATCAAATTCAATTTTCATGATCTAAGTTGTGCTTGACCAAAAACCAAAAGATACAAAACAATAAAATTATAGAAATTCCTCCCTCCCTCCATCTTGTTTGTTTTCCTTTTCCTTTTCAACAACTCTTTAATTTTAATTCTTCATGTGATATATTTTTAGATAAATTTATTGTTCAATTGATATACATAGATTATACATCATTACACTGATCAAAGGTATATTATACATGACTTACACATATATTACATATCCACTGACTGTTTTAAATTTAATCAATTGGATGAAGGACTATTTAGGTGAATTTTTTACACTAAATTATTTGTTCATAGACACCATTGATTAACATAATAAGACAATCAATGTTTAATATAATCAACCTGCCACACTATAAATCATGCCTTATTGAGGACAAGAATATTATACATGGTGACAACTAATTCCCATCAACCATGTTACCCTTCCATTTTCAAATTTATCACTAGTCACCCCACCCCCACCCCCACCCCCACACCCACCCTCCCTATAATAAGTAGCTCCAACTTTCTCATCAATTCTCCAAACTTTTTTCTCTCTAATACAATGGCAAGAAAATTTGGAATTTTCTTGACAATCTTTTGTATTCTCTTAACTTCATGTCATGCAGATTGGAACATTTTGAATGAGCAAAGAACCAGTAGCGGTCTCAAAATAAGCCTGAAGAATTTTTGTGAGAGTTGGAGAATGAATGTTGAGTTGCACAACATTAGAAACTATCAGGCTGTTCCTCAAGAATGTATTGCATATATTGGAAAATACATGACTTCTACTCAATACCAAGTGGATTCTGAAAGAACTATTAGTGAATGTATACTTCATCTTACTACTAACTGTATTTTGGAAAAGGATGGCAAAGATTCTTGGATTTTTGATATTGATGACACCCTTCTTTCTTCTGTTCCTTACTACAAGAAAAATGGATTTGGGTAAGTTTCTTGTTTCTCACCTTCTTTTTTATGGAAGATTATGCTTTTGTGACGTAGAGATTAAATTTCTTATATGATCTTACATTATTTTCACCTTGTGAATTAACTTTATTACGTCTAAGATATGTAGGGTCTTTTCTCTTTACAAGAAAAGAGGCAAAGATCATTAGCTTTTAATTATATATCACTGACTTTTAACTAAAAAGTTCTGTTTCTTATCACGATATCATATCAGAGTAAGACCTATTTAAATTTTGTCTATTGTTGAGCCATATATTATGTTGTCTACTTTCCGATTGGAAGATCAGGGATGGTCGGCCGGGGTGGGGGTGGGGGTGGGGTGCTTGTTTTGATATACTATTGGATAATTTTCACTTCATCATAATTAAAATTTTCGAATTGAGTTAAGCTCAATATATATTTTTTCTGGTATCAGGTTAAGTTGACTTACAACAAGTGAGTTTAATAAGTCCAATTACTATGACAATCTAGAAAATAAAGTAATTAACATGTTATAATTAATTACACTACACTAATAATGAAACATTCTTTTATGTTGTAACTACATGTAACTCAAATCCTTTATGAAAATCCATCTTTAATCAAAGTAACAGTGGGATTTTAATTGTTAATAATGTTCTTTTTCTGGTTGGGATAGGGGAAACAAGCCAAATGAGACAGCTTTAGAGGATTGGATGAGCCAAGGGAAAGGAACAGCATTGAAACATTCTTTGAAGTTGTTCAATCATCTTAAAGAGCTAGGAGTTCAAATCTTTCTTGTTTCTTCAAGAAAAGAACATCTTAGATCTGCCACTGTGGACAATCTTGTCCATGTTGGTTTTTATGGATGGAAAGAACTCATACTAAGGTTTGAAATTTTTTATCAATTCCTTTTGTTGTATGCATGTTCTGCATAATTTAAAGCAGAGTCGGAGTCAGAATTTTAGCTATGGAGTTTAATATTTGAAGAAAACTTAGTCGAAAGAGGTTCAACACTTAATATAGATACATAAAAATAATTTTAATCATGTATAAATGATATATTTTTTCGTCAAATGGGGTTCGGAAGAACCCCTACCAATGGTCTGACTCCGCCCTGATTTAAAGGCATAATACATAAATGTGCCTTTAACTTGACCTTACCTAACATTTATATCCTCCAACTTTGAGTGCGCTTAAACAAACACTTAAATTTGTATAAAGTTGAACAAGTAGATACATGCATCCTTTGTAGCGTCTTACATGGCAATTCACGTGAGAATCCATGTAGGATGTACGTGTCTACGTGTTCAACGTTATATAAGTTTAAATACCTACTTATGAATACTCAAAGTTAGAGGGCATCAGCTGAGGCTAGGTTAAAGAACATGTTGATGTATTACGCCTGATTAAAAGATTTGTACTTACTGTTTGGGGACCCTTTTTTTTTTGTGTGAATATTTTAGAAGTCAAGAAGATGAATGCAAGAATGTTCAAAAGTTCAAGGCAGAGGCAAGAAATAAAATTATAAGCAAAGGCTATAGAATTGTGGGCATTATTGGAGACCAATGGAGCAGCATTGTGGGTCTTCCAAGTGCAAAAAGATCATTCAAACTTCCAAATCCAATGTACTATATTGCTTGATATATATGGATCCATTTTGTTCCTTTCACTTGTGAAATTTGTCAAGTTTTTGTGAGGAAATAAACATGATTTCTTGGATGTTATCTTGTTCTTTTGTGATGTGAATTATAGTTGGAAATAATTTTGTGAAGCAACTTGATGATTTGGTTGATTTCACATTAAATAGATCCATACATTTTTATGACAATTATTGGAGCTAGCAATACTCAACTACTATCCAAACCAAAGGTGCATGTGCATATTTAAGAATGGTCAAACACCTAGCTTTTTATTTTGACATCTCAATTAACTATTATTTATTTTAAACACCTAAATTAGTATTTTGTTATATCATTTTAAAACCTTTTACTGACAGCGCAAGAGGAATATATTTTGATCAATTTATATTTTATTTTCTTGATCTTCTTCGTCTTCTTCTCCATTTCAAGCCATTATTTCTGATTTCCCAAATCATGAACTTTTTCTTTTTCACTCCTACTCCACCTTCCACCATGACTACCATCTACTAAAACACCACCAGTAATTTTTAAAAACTTATAAAAATATGGAAGAAAAAAACAAAAAAGCCATCATACAATAATTTTTAAGAACTTTATGAAAACATGAAAAAACGTAATTTGAAAAATTAAAAAATAAAAGGGAAACAAATTTTATCATCGTTATCACAATCTCGCCAAAAAAATACAATTCAAAAACTTCGCCTCCCTGGATCCTTCTCTTAATCCACCATGATTATTAGTAAAATCTTTACAACAATAAAAGAGAATTTAGGAAGGAAAAATTAAATTAATCAAAATTTTGATAACAAAATATTATACATTCTTCAAAATTAGTACACCACAATTAAATTCACTGTCACCGTTCACTACTACCAAATTTTAATATTCATCACCAAAATTCATAGTGTCACCATTCTTAACTTGACCCAGTATATCATTAAAAAGGAAGAATATATAATTTAAAATTAAAAGAAAACTAAACCTATAATAAAGAGAAAGAACTAAAATTCAATGAAATCTAACCGAAAAAAGAAGAAGCAAGACAATAGGGGTGGGGTAACGTCAAACGAAAAGTGGAAAGGATGGAGGGTGGGCACTAGTGGTGGGTTTAAAAATATGTAATTTTTACTTATTTTTGCTGAAAATTATTTTTTTCTTCTTTTTTCCTTATAATTTATTTTTTAAATTATTATGTTATATTCAAATGTCATATATCGTCTTTTAATTAGTCATTATGTCATGTCATCCGACTCTATTATACTCTCTTTATAATTTTAGCTGATTCAATAAAGAGTGTCAAAATAATACAACAGGATACTACTTTAGTTATTTAAAAGTATAAATAATATAAATACCAACCTTTTTGAAAGTAATTACACTTTCTCCCACTTTTTAATTACTTTACTCTCTCCCTATCAATATATATAACATAACAGACATATATATAGCATTCTGTATATATGTTGGGATTTTTATAATATATTTAAGGAGTTGAGATTTTTTTGTAATATTGAAACATAAGTTGTGTATTTAGTTAAGGTGTCAAAATAAAAATTTACGTCAAATTTAGGTTATATAAGGATACTTTCTCTCTTTTATAGATTTGCACTTATATAATGATGGCATAGAGATGTTTCACATTTTAGAATAACTAATTTAATCGCACGTGTAATGTTTGATTATTTAAAATTAAATAATTTTATCTATTGCAGAGATTTTAAGTGAAGTGTAAAAATTTAAATCACTTTTCAAAGATTCTTCAAACTTCAATATAATAATATAAACATAAACATATATTTTATCATCAGAAATTTCAAGTGGTAGATGGATCATCACTTTTGCGTTTGCCAGAGACACATCAATTTAAACCATATTTGTGGTACGATTATTTTCTTTTTTACTTTAAACTTTTTAAAATTTGATATTTTTAAAATTTTTCTTATTCTAATCTTTAAATTAATTTCTAGATTTTTCAAATCTTCTTAATATCAAATTAGTTGATGTAGAATTCTTAAACTAGTGAAAAAAATGTTAATTTTCATTAATTTTGATGAATTTTCATTAATTTTGATGACTTCTAAAAAAAATATTTTATCATAAATATATTTAATTAATTTTCAACTCTTAAATATTAGAAAAAAATGTGAAAAGATGATTTTGTCTAAAACAAGACTTTTAATGAAGGGTAAAAAGTTCAAACAATATTTCTAAGGCTATTCACACTTTTAATATATTATAGATATAGATTATAGTTATAAATATAGATTCAAGTTAGCTAATATTGCAGAATTTGTCAATTTATACTATTGTATATCATTTACTAGCAGTTGATTGCTAATTTAAAGCCCGTTTGAGATTGCTGTTAGAAAATTATTTATTTAATTTAAAAGTATTTTTATAAAGTATCTTTTTCAAAAAAGTAATTTTGAAAAAAATATATATTTGATAAATTCATTTAAAAAGTGCTTTTGATAAACATATTATGTTTGAATAGTCTTTTTCAAGAAGTGTTTTTGAGAGACAAATGACCAAAAGAACAAATATCAACAGACTTTTACTATTAAAATTATTTTATAAAAAAAATTTATTTTAAATATCTATTATAATATTTTAATTAAATTCTTATATTTATTTTAATTAAATATGTATTACGAAATTTTTTATATTTATTTAATTAAAAAGTACATATATAAAATTTTCAATCAATATATATATATATATATATATATATACATTAAAAAATAGTCAATAATGATATAATATTACTGTAATAATAATTTAAATATTACTTAGAAACATCAAATAAAATAAATTTAAAAATTAAGTGATAGGTATATTTGGTCAAGAAAAAAATTATTTTCTGCTTCTACTTATTTTGAAAAACATAAATTTTCTGATTCTTTCCAAAAGTAAAAATATTACTTTTACTTCTTCTTAAAAATACTTTTGAAAGTTTACCAAATATCATTTTTTTAAAAAAGAACTTTTTTTTGAGAAAAAAAAAATACTTTTTTCTCAAAATTCAAGAAAAGCATTTTTTTTTAAAAAAATAATCCCAAATAGGCACTTATGACGTGCAAGAGGTTCATCCGAACCTTTATCTTTGGAAGAATTGTTCATCAATATTTAAAAGCAAACTAAGAAAAATAAAGCATGATTTGGGTATTTATCCCCCTAGGATAATTATTGGCAAAAATTTAGATATAAACACCTTAGAACTTTTATAGCTAACTTTCTAGTCTAAGTTTTAAAATTTACATTTTATAGAGAAAATAATTGGTGGTTATATGTATATATTGATGAATTATACATAAAACAAATAAAATTCTAAAAGAAGATAGAGATAATGTTTTTTTTTTGAATAAAATCAATTTATTAAATTCCTCCAACTTTTTCATATAATTCTCTTTCATAACTGAGCATTGAAGCTCATTTATATGGTAATGGATTGGTCAAAATTGAGAAAATTTTTATTTCTTAAGATTTGCGATAAGCAGTAGAAGATATCCATTCATACAATTGATAACAAGTAAATTCTCTATCCAGTTATGTAAAATTAATGTATAAAATACTATTTATCAAAATTCGTTTTTATTTACTTCTCGTATTTATATATGTTTTCTGAATTCGAATAACTATTACGAATATGATGCCGTTTCGATTAATAAATTTTTGTATTTTTTGATTACTGTGTATAGAATAAAATTAATTTGTGTTTTTTTCACAGATTACTAAATATTTGAAACCTTATTTTGACTAAAATACTTTTGAATCTGAATTTATTTGCAATTTATGATTAAATATATATACATATATATATATATATATATATATATATATATATTTACAGATTATACACACAATGATGCAATTAATCATTGTTTTAAAACATTCAGATGTATGAAACTTAGATAATGAGTATGAACAGTATCAGTTGAACTCAATTACAATTGAAGAAACTAAAAAGTACGAACACTTATTTTAATTGATTGACAATCAACTTTTCGTTAATTTAAATTTGTAAATAGAGTATGAAGTTTATTTTAACAGTAAACGAATGGAGATACATAATGACATGAGGGTGACAGTGTACGTAATGATACAGAAAGAAGAGAGAAGATTCAAAAAGCTTCTATTATGGATTTCTGTATTTGATAAAATCATTGAAAATGATAAATCTAACAAAAAATTTGAAGGCGAGAAATCTGAGTTCGAATTAAGTTTGAACTGTGATGTAATTGATGTTGATTATGCAAAGGACAAAATTGATGCAAATTATATTGAACATATGAAAGTTATTGATATAAATGGACAATTTCAAGAAATTATTTCTGATCCAAATTATAACAAAGTGTTCGTTGATCAACTGTACAAAGACAAAACAATTTTGCAGTTGGTGATAACACAACACGTAATCAGAAATAGATTTCAATTCAATATCATAAAGTTAGTAAAATTAGTTTGGATTTGTTTAGGTAAGAATATTTGTATAAGTATGTGATTTCATACATGTTTGATGATTTGTATATGTTTGTATATTTGTATATATTTGTAGATGTAAGTATATTTATATATGTTTAGATTTGTATAAGTAAGCATATTTATATAAATTTATATATGTTTGAATTTGTACATGTAAGCATATTTATATAAGTTTGTATCTTTGTGTATTTTTAATATATTTATACTTGTCTATACTTAAGAAATATGTATAATAAAGCATCAGAAAGCTGTATGTGAAATTATATATGTATATTTGTATATGTTAGTGTGTGTATGTGTGCGTGTGTCTCTCTCTCTCTCTCTCTATATATATATATATATTTGTTCATGTATGAATTTTAATTTATTTCTGATTACAGAATATATCAATGTATATTTTTCTATCATTTTGTATATACCATTTCTTTTTTTTTTTTGGTAATTTGTATATAGCATTTCATCACTACTTTACAGTGTATATCTATAAATTGCATTTTGTCTTAAGAATATCTAACATTTATATAATGTATATACTTAGTTGTGTAATAATAAGATTTTATTTTATATAAATTATTATTGATTGTTGTGTAAATTAGTAATTTTTAATTTCTGCACAATTGGTATATTTTGGTGTGTCGATTGAAGGCATGTTATTGATTACCAGTGATATTCAATATTAAGAATACCAATATCTTTAAGATTCAAAAGTTTCGATAGGAGCATATTGTTTGTTAAAGGATCGGGTGTACGAGCAAAAATTTATTAATAGTACATTGATTAATGGTATTGTGAAACAAAAGTTATCCAACAATAACAGAACATATACAGTGAAGCACATATAGGAGGATATTAAGAATGAGCTCGGATTGAATTTGACTTATATAATAGTTTGGATGGTTAGGAAGAAAGTTTTGATTTCATAGAGGGAGACAACGTATCCATCCTATAACAACTGCCTGGATATTTATACATATTGAAAAAGATTTACCCTGCTTCAAACATACGAAGGAAAAAAATCAGAGAACAAATTTTTATATGTGTTTATATCGATCTATTTTTCAATTAAAGAATTTGATTCATGTCGATTGATTGTTGTTGTTGATGTCACTTGTAGACACATGATTTTTGACCCTCCCCGAGTGTAATGTATATATTTTTTGATATTAAATAATTAGTTAAAAAATAAATAACTAAATGAAGTTAATTTTATGATATTATTTTATTTTATTCCAATTTTAAAAAAAAATAATATAATTTTTTTTTAAAAATATATTTCTTTTTAAATAAATAAGTTATTAGTTTTAGTATTAGCTTAATCATATTTAATTTAAATTATTTATAAACTTTTATTATATTTTCTTAAAATATAAAAATTAATATTCTTTTATTTTTGTTAGTTATTTTAATTTATTATTTAAATTAAAAAAGAATAAGTCTTATCTTAAACTACCCAACCACCCCTAATTTCTCTCAACCTCCCTCAACTTCCCAACCCCCTATACACTATATAAGACAACACACACAGACACAGACGAGGAGAAGAACAAAAAAAAACAAAAAAAAAAGAGACAAAAACTTGAACAAACCAAAGACTTTAAAAAGAAAAAAACAAAGAACACGAGAAGAAACAAAAAGCAGTAGAGAAACAAAAGAAACAAAAAGAGACTTCTTTGATTTTAGAGATTAAGTTCGGTTCCTGTTGTCACACCCCCCTTTTATTTTTTTTAACCAAAAGATATGAACTTATCTTTCGAAAGAGTTTTATTATTAAGTGACAAAAAGATAAAAATTTTGTTCCAAAAAGAATTTTTACAATTAAATTTAGAGTAGCCACTTGACATAGATCGGGTGTGCCAAGTCACCTTTGAAAATCCTTTTTCAAAATAATTTGACTCTGAAAAAAAACTGATCCGCGAACAGAGATTCCGGCTAAGGAATTCTGTTGACCGAGGGGAAGGTGTTAGGCACCCCTCAATCCCGTGGTTCAACCACGGTCTCTTGGTGGAGCGTATCGGCTAATTTTGACACTACGAATATACAAACCACACAAAACATGTAACAAACAAACAAACAAACAAAACAAAACGAATCAAAAATAGTGTACAGTCCAATTTATACAGCCCATAATAGAAAGATGCAAAAAATAAATCCTATCTAACCTATACTAATCCTAACTAGCTCCCGTGCTTTCCCACCCGATGTTTTGGGCCTTGACCGCGTTCCGTCTTCAAGTATAAGATACTTTGGGGCATTCCCCGGTGAATAAGTACAATTTCTTCGGGACATTCCTCGAAAAATGAATACAATTGCAATGCATAAAAAGAAATGGGATCATGCAACACCATGTTCTATAACTTCAACAATCCGCAATAATCCATTTCTATAGTTTTGCCTACCCCACTTAGAATTTGCTTATCGATTTCGATCCTAAACATGATATTTAACATAATTAAAGGAGTCAAAAATTGAACCAAAAATCACTTAATCAATTAATCGATTCCCATTCCCCAAATCCATTCCCAGCATGACCTAAATCAAGCCTATAGCAATTCATCAATCCAGTTTTCAACTTCAAATTCAACATCAAACACACAAACAACGAGGCTTCGAAAATACCCAAACACACAAATAATTCGTAATCACGGGAAAATAAAAAAAGAAAGGTTAGAATTGGACCTCAAGAGCTTTTGATTGACTTAATCAGAGAAATAAGAGCCCGTCCAGGAACCTCGAAGAACACCAACGGAATCTCAATCCCCGAATCAGTAGAGAAAACAGTCCAAAAATATGATAAACTCCAAATTCCGATCCGAACCAAATATACCTACGAGTGAAATCAATGAACAAAGCTAGACCAAGCACCCTAAGAACAGTGAACCCACAAGAACAGTGAATCCACGAGATGAACCCAACTCGATATTAGAGAAGATTATCGTGAAATCGACTTGAAACAAAGAACCCGCAAGAAAAGTGAACCCCAACAACCCAAAAATACAAGAATATCAAAGGAATCTGCAAGAACAGTGAACCAGCGAATGCTGACAGCAGACGAGTGAACTGAAAACGACCAAAACCTTCAACTTCGGCGACGAGTTCGCCGAAAATGGCTTAAGAAATAACCAGATTTTTTCGATTTCTGTGGGTGTGTGTACAACTCCGACGTATTGAGTGTGTGTGCGCAACTTTCGTGTGATATATATGTGTAGCGTGCGATGGAGAAGAGAAAGGAAAATCAAAAAATGGAGGAGTCTGGTTATTTTCAGAAGAAGAAGAAAAGCTCCCAATTTTTTTTTTCATTTTTTGTGTATATCCGTTCCCCCCTTTATTTGGATGATGATCCTGTATATATATTCCCTTCCAGTGAAGGTCCCTTTCTTTTTGTTAGGAAATGGACCATCCTAGGAATATTCTCCCTTGTAACCCACCTAGGTGTCTTTCTTGGAAGGTTTCTTTTTCTTTGTGGTCAAGAAATATGAAGGGAGGGGGGCACATGGGTAGGTAGGGTAGGTGAAGTGGTATTGGGTGAGGTGTCCTAATTTAATAGGTGGGGTTTTTAATTAGTTATCACAAGAATAACTGGGGATTGGGTTTGTTAGGGGTTTGTTATTTTGTTATTTTGTGGAGGAATAATTACACGGGGTAGGGCACGTGGTAAGACGAGGGTAAAAGAATGGATAGATTGAGTCTTTGAGAGGGGCAAAATTAGGTGTCTACATCATGCCCCCCTTTGAATGTAAACACTAAGTGTTTTCATACAAAGAAGTAGACAACTAGACAAAATTTTGATCCGACCATTATTCAAGAAAGAAACAAAAGGAAGAAAAGCAACCGGGTCTTTACTTAGGACAGCCTACCTACCCAAGTTATGAAGGACTCAAGTGACAGGTATATCAAAGGATTGGAAGGATATGGACTATACCGAGTTAGAGAGTCGAGTGAGGTTCCATCGAAGTTTCGGTCCGCGGTTCTATCATTACATCAAAATAAAATTTACAAGTTAAAACATAAATGAAATTAAAAAAATCCTATCTATACAACTTTCCTTGACTCTTGACTCGAGTTTTATCACCCTATTCTTCAAGCGGGCTCCTGACTTAAAATTTCTTTCAACTTGTTGCTTGATTTTCCATTGCTTCACTTCGCTGCTCGACTTTTATTTATTCTCCCTGCTCTTCAGGCGGGCTTCTAACTTGCCATATTTGTCTTTCAATTTCATCATCCTGTTCTTCAGGCGGGCTCCTGACTTACGATTTTTTCATCCTGTTCTTCAGGCGGGCTCCTAAAATCAGAATCAAAACTAAAACAAAAATTATCCCAAACAAAGATTATAATAAAGAAGGATTTAATCATTTTTTTGAAAGTAATATCCCATTTTCCAGGAGGGTCTTGAACAGAAAGTAAAACCCCATTTTTCAGGGGGGTCCTGAACAGAAAGTAAAGTCCCATTTTTCAGGAGGGTACTGAACAGAAAGTAAAATCCCATTTTTCAGGAGGTTCTTGAACAGAAAGCAAAGTTTCATTTTTCAGGAGGGTCCTGAACCGAAAGTAAAATTTCATTTTTCAGGAGGGTCCTGAGCATAAAGTAAATTCTCATTTTTCAGGAGGGTCCTGAGCAGAAAGTAAAGTCCCATTTTTCAGGAGGGTCTTGAACAGAAAGTAA
>NC_061113.1:11290661-11323679 GCF_002878395.1 Capsicum annuum | reverse complement strand
TCGTATATATCACTAATCTAGTAGCTAAGTTTCCTTTTATGTATCGAGGTAGTGATTTTTTTTAAACAACTTTGAACTTTCTGAATTTTTTTTGTTATAAAAGTAATTCATTTTTATGAACGCGTATTAATTCATATATCTTTTCTTTGCATGCACCCCCCTTGGAGCCCAAATGGGCTTCTTCTCTCTTTGCATTTCATAAATGGGCCAATGAGGCCTATGTTTCCGAGTCAAGCCCGAATGAAAACCCAAAGTTAAGCACGTGGAATATGGAGACGAGAAGTCGAAAGAGGAATAATGGATTAAAATCCCATCTTTGAAGCAGCCAAGGGATTAGAACGGTTCTTTTCTTTTATTTGTTTATTTATTTTGTCGTCTTTTATTTATCTGCTTATTTATTTATTCCTTTATTTCATTTGGGCCTCAAAGCCAAAGTTGTAAATTTAATGCAGGTGGAGCGAGACTCGAGCCAAAGGCTAGAAATGGGTTGAAAACCCAACTAGATTAGGACAGGGCCAATGGTTTGGGCTTGAAAGCCTAAATCACTACTTCCCCGCTTTTCTCCCCTTTTCCTTTCGTTTACTATTTACATGTTTCTTTGCGAACTAAGTTAAAATCCCTAACTAAGTCGCCTAAAAACCGGTTTTGCATAAACACTAAACTAACATTAAAGTTGCTTTTCTCTGCAGAAATCAACTTTTTCCAAAATTAGTCAAAGACGATTTTCAAACAGTCTGGAGAACCACAAGTTAGCGGACGTTTTAGGTGCCTAACACCTTCCTAAAATGTTAATAGGAATCGATTACTCAGAATCTTTAAAACTTGAACGATTTTTCTATTTTGAAACATTTTAAGTAGCTCTCTAAAGGTTTCTTAATTCCTTTTCAAAATTAAGTGGCGACTCTTCTCTCAAAAGTCAAAATTTTCCCGCAAAACAATAGTATTGAAGATTGTCGAGATTTGAAAAGAGAAATTGAAAAGATGATTCAAGATAGATCAATTATGGTACAGAACATTGACAGTAAGGAAAGATCTAGTCATGTTGATATGCAAACCAGTGGCTAAGATGTCAAGCTCGACAATTGGGAAGTCACTCTTCTTCCCTTACTTGGAAGGATTTTTGGTAGCCTATTTTGTTTTTCTTATTTTATTCGAATAATTTAAGGATTGTAGTTCGGGATCTATGTTGTCTTATTGTCTTATTATTGTGTTCTTATTGTCTTATTATTGTGTTCAAAATCTTTCTATCTTTTCTGTTAACAAAATATGTGTCCCTTTTGTTTTTCTTATTTAAATATATATGTTTTTTTCTCTATACACATTTTTTCTTCTGTGTCAATTCCAATGATATGATATGCATGTTGAATTTTCAGCCAAATCTTAAAACCCAATCTAATGCTGAAGCATTTGATTAAGAACCTAGAGATGAAAAAATGTCTGAAGTGTTGTGATGTTTGGACACCTAGTTACATCCTCACTTGAATGTATTGAGGCAATCACTTTGTGAATCGAAAAATAAATTGATCATCGATTAGAAGATTCAATTCGAGAATTTTGAATGGGGTCGATCAGAGGATTTATAATATCCACTATCAAAAAAAGAAAAAGAAAGTTAGTTTCAAAAGGGCATGAGTCATCCATTAGGAGAAAAGTACAATATAAGTGGACATGCATATTTCACAAGCTTAAAAGAAGTGACGCAAAAGCATGAGCTTAGTCACGATCAATATTGAAAAAGATGCATATGATCTTCATATTCTACTCTCAGATTACATGTGATGTACTTGTGTTTTTAAGGATTGACATGACGAAGACATTTCATTCTACTGCCCAGATGTTGTGTCATCCTTTGTTAACCTTTTGAGCTTTAGTGTTATTTTCTTTCGTAACCCTCTTTTGGAATCAAAATAGAATTTGAAAAAGTCGATAAAAACAGTATCAAGAAAAATGGAGTAAAAAAAAGAGTTGAAAAAAAAGAGAAAAAATCTATCAAAAATCCAAATTCAACCAGAAGAATAAGTTGCCTGAACTATGTTTGACCTGATTCTTGTTATGATAAGATACGTAGGCAACCCTACTTTGGGGTTTAGTCCAACAAAGAAAAATTTAAATTACCCAGAATGAAATGAAACTGGGGCAAAGTTTATTTCTTTGAAAAAGCCGATTCGAAAAGTTGTATGTTGCACCCAACATTATGTAAATTTTTGAGCCACATGCCTCCCTTTCTTTCTAACCTTTTCGAAAAGTCAATTTACAACCAAAGAAAGACCTTCAGATCGATCTTTGAGAATATTAAGGCTAAACATGTTATGGGTGCATGGTGTTTCATATGTTGGGTATTATTTTAAAAAAAAAATGAGTAAAATGAGAGAGTCTTATTGATGAAAACCCTTTTGGGCACCATAAAGCGACAGTGAGTTGAGAAAGAAATGAAAATGAGATAGGCGTTAGCAAAAACCCATTAAGGTGCCACTTGCTGAAGGAGAATAGTGATCTAGAGGGAGCATATTCAAGATTGATTCCATTTCAAACTCAATAAGTGGACAAGAATTGTGATAATTAGTGTGGGTAGATCAAGTTGTTTAATTCAAATGCATGTCATGATTGCTGAAATCGGCTACCACACCCAAATAAGTTTTCTTCTGTCATTTCAAAAAAAAAAAATGCCTATTGTTTTTCCCTTTTCTTTTTATTTTTCTATTTTTATTTTTGGTATCTTTGTCATCAAATAAAAATTATTGTCATTTTTCTCGTGTCTTTGAGTCGAGACTGTGTCATAACAAGTGAGAAAAGATTTCAATACTGGCTACCAGCTTCTACAATTGCACAAAGCAAGACAAAAAGCCAACACATGAAAGAGACATAATTGTGAGCCAAAATAAGGCATGCAAAAAAGTTTTGTCAACAGACGAGTCCAGAAACTCATAGAAATACCAAGGTTTAAAGGGTTTATTTGAGGAGCATTGCAAAGCAAAGATACTGTGTTTGTTTCAGAGTCACTTCTAATAATCTGAGTTTGGGTCAATGATGCAGCAAGTCGGTGACAGATGCTAATGGTTGGAAGCAAGGTTAAATGTGATGAGAGCAAGAGTGATTACCACGGAAGCTAAATCCACAAACCTACCACTATGTTTTTGAACTCACAAGTTTTCTTTGATGAAACAAGAAAAATGTTACCTTCAAATTAAAGGCTTTAGAGCATAAATATCAAGGGTTGCAATGCCTCATTTCCACATATGCAGGAAGCAATGTTGCTGCATAGGTTTGATAATTAAATCAGGGTAAAAATTCAACCCCTAGGAGACGCAATTACTAATCTGGATAATTCAAGTCTCATTTTTTAGGTGATGCACTTCCTAACTTGAACCATCACTCCTAGAAGACGTACCTTTTAGTCGAGTTATCCCCCTTGATTCCTATAAGACGTACCTTTTAGTCGAGTCATCCCCTTGATTCCTATAAGACGAACCTTTTAGTTAAGTCACTCCCCGTGATTCCTATAAGACGTACCTTTTAGTCGAGTCATTCCCCTTGATTCCTATAAGACGAACCTTTTAGTCGAGTCATTCCCTTGATTCCTATAAGACGTACCTTTTAGTCAAGTCATCCCCTTTATTCCTATAAGATGAACCTTTTAGTCGAGTCACTCCTCGTGATTCCTATAAGACATACCGTTTAGTCGAGTCATCCTCTTGAGTCCTATAAGACGAACCTTTTAGTTGAGTCACTCCCCGTGATTCCTATAAGACGTACCTTTTAGTCGAGTCATCCCCTTGATTTCTATAAAATGTACCTTTTAGTCAAGTCATTCCTCTTTGATTCCTATAAGACGTACGTTTTAGTCAAGTCATCCCCCTTGATTCCTATAAGACGTACCTTTTAATCGAGTCATTTCCCTTGATTCCTATAAGATGAACCTTTTAGTAGAGTCACTCTTCGTGATTCCTATAAGACGTACCTTTTAGTTGAGTCATATCCTCGATTCTTATAAGATGAACCTTTTAGTCGATTCACTCCCTGTGATTCCTATAAGACATACCTTTTAGTCAAGTCATTCCCCTTGATTCCTATAAAATGAACCTTTTAGTCGAGTCATCTCCTTGATTCCTATAAGATGTACCTTTTAGTCGAGTCATCCCCTTGATTCCTATAAGATGAACCTTTTAGTTGAGTCACTCCTCGTGATTCCTATAAGACGTACCTTTTAGTCGAGTCATTTTCCTTGATTCTTATAAGACGAACCTTTTAGTCAAGTCACTCCCCGTGATTCCTATAAGACGTACCTTTTAGTCGAGTCATCCCCTTGATTCCTATAAGACGAACCTTTTAGTTGAATCACTCCCTTGATTCCTATAAGACGTACCTTTTAGTCGACTCATCCCCTTGATTCCTATAAGACGTACCTTTTAGTTGAGTCATCTCCCTGATTCCTATAAGACGCACCTTTTAGTCGAGTCATTCTCCTTGATTCCTATAAGATATACCTTTTAGTTGAGTCATTTCTATTGACTTCTATAAGACATACCTTTTAGTAGAGTCATTACCCTTGATTCCTATAAGACGTACCTTTTAGTCGAGTTCCTCTTGATTCCTATAAGACGTACCTTTTAGTCGAGTCATTTTCTAAGTACAAACTGGGGCAAACATTCTGTTCGTGTTTATTGAATTTTACTTTCTGCTCAGGACCCTCCTAAAGAATGGGGATTTATTTTCTGCTCAGGACCCTACGGAAGAATGGGATGCTATTTTTCTGTTTTACTGTTTACTTTGAGTCCAGGAGCCCGCCTGAAGAACAGAGTGAATAAAAAAAGAAGTCTAGGAGCCCACCTAAAGAACAGGGTGAAGAAGTTGCAAGTTAGGAGCCCACTTGAAGAACAAGATAAAAGAAATAACAATCCAGGAGTCCGCCTGAAGAATAAGGTGAACATTATCGATTGCAAATCAGGAGCCCACCTAAAGAATAGGATGAAGATTTTCAAGTTCAAACCAGACGAAAATCTGAAAAATAAATCAATTTTCAAGTTCGTCTCTAATGTCAAAAGCCAACGAAGAGGAACATTTTATGTTTCAAGTTCAACTCAGAATAACAACTATCTAACCATTTGAGAAGTCATGAAGATTCTAGTCAAAATTTCAGAATAGCTGAATAGATAGGATCTTTCACTTGTATCTTCAATTTTATTTTGTTATTCATGTGAATGTAAAAGGAGAAGTTGTCAACCGAAAACTCGATGGAACCTCGTTCTCTCACCATTTTACCTTTGAACTACACGTGACCTGATTTCCTTATAACCCGGGATATGTAGGCGGTCCAAAACCAGGACTCGGTCACATCTCCTTTTTCTTTTTATACTCTTTTTGAATAATCGGAGGATCAAAAATCATATCTTTGTATGAAAACCCTTCAAGATTTCAAACAAAGAGGGGAAAAATGTAGACACGTGATTTTTGACCCTCCCCGAGTATAATATATATATTTTTCAATATTAAATATTTAGTTAAAAAATAAATAACTAAATGAAGTTAATTATAGGATATTATTTTATTTTATTACAATTTTAAAAAAAATAATACAAAATTTTTTAAAAAAATATGTTTCTTTTTAAATAAATAAGTTAGTACTTTTAGTATTATCTTAATTACATTTAATTTAAATTATTTATAAATTTTTATTATATTTTCTTATATAAAAATTAATATTCTTTTATTTTTATTAGTTATTTTAATTTATTATTTAAATTAAAAAAGGATAAGTCTTATCCTAAACTACCCAACCACCCGCTAATTTCTTTCAACCTTCCTCAACTTCCCAACCGCCTATACACTATATAACACAACACACACGGACACAGACGAGGAGAAAAACAAAAAAAACAAGAAAAAAAAAGACAAAAACTTGAACAAACCAAAGAATTTAAAAAGTAAAAAACAAAGAACACGAGAAGAAACAAAAAGTAGCAGAGAAACAAAAGAAACAAAAAGAGACTTCTTTGATTTTAGAGATTAAGTTCGGTTTCTGTCGAGTTTCCAATGACGTCTTTCATGCTTCTCTTTCAACTAGTTCATTGTACAGGTTCTTATTCAATTCTATTCTATAATTTTATAAGTTTTATCGTGAATCGAAGTTTGAATGAAATTGTTTAAACAATTTTATGCTGAAATAAAATTTATTCTATCATATTCATATATATATATATATATATATATATATATATCCGAAAGCATTTTAATTTAGTTGTTAAATATGTTGTATGCTTAGATATTGCGATGGCTTTCCTTAAATATTGTTTAAAATTTAATAATGTGTTTAATTGATCCAAAGTAATTCTTAAAAGCATAATTTAATATTTCTTTTCTTTCTCGTCATTTACAATCATGCATCTAAGTGTTTGTTAATTAGAGTTTCTCATTTTCATAGTATATACGTGTACATGTTTTTGTTATGGTGAAATTTTTGTTTTTATTTTTATAGTGTGTATATTTTTAGAACCTATTTAAGTAGCAGTGAATATATAATAAAAGGGATTGCATGAAAATAATAATATATTCATAGTAAGATGGGTTGCATGAAAATAATATATAAATTGTATAAATATAGGTATCCATGAGGCCATCTAGTAATACCTTTCATACGGTGAAATAATTCTAATATATATATATATATATATATTTTCTCTGATGCTAATATTTTTCTTTTCTTTCCATGTATGTCGTCTTTTTTTTTTTTTTTATAAACGTTTTTATGTTGGGAAAATGATGATAATATATCGACATATCAGTGCATAGCCTTCTTTCCTTTTTATTAGTTCGGATTGAGTGTATTATTCTCGGTAAATATAAGATCAATCTAGGAAATTGATGTTTGATAGAAACGTTTAGGGCTTAAAACATAAATTTAAGGTCCCACTGATTTCGTATTAATTAACTAGAAGTATAGTATAGTATAAGTTAAGTTACAAAATTATTCAAGATCTTTCATTACTATTAAAAGAAAAAAAATTGAAATAAAAATGGATAAGAAAAATTGTATTGAGTTTATAAGAGACAAATCAATGCCTTTAACGCTAGACAAATTTTAGGCACATTTAAATATTCGTCTCAATTAAGAATGCGGCGTACGCATCTTTCTGAGACATTTTAAAAATTCAAGGATATAAAAATACACCTTGACAAATATCTTTTTAAATTAATTTTCACCAATTTATTTAACATAAGAGGTGTAGACAAACATTTTCGATATAATTAAAAATGAACAATTTTAGGTCTTAACACAATTTATTAAAATAGTTTAAATCAAGATAAGTCAATAAAAGCAACCGTGCTAGAACCGCGGGACTCGAAGGGTGCCTCACACCTTCCCCTCGGTCAACAGAATTTCTTACCCAATCTTCTGTTTTCGCAGACCATAACAAAGAGTCATTTTCTTTTGATTAGGGATTCAAAAAGGTGACTTGAAACACCATAACTCAATTCCAAGTGGCGACTCTGTAATTAAAATAATCACTATTTAATACCGTCACTTTAATTGGAAAAATCTTTCTACTCCAATCTCCTCAGGAGAAAAAGGGGTGTGACATCACTCACCTTAGGAAAACATAGAATGAAACATTTATTTCAGCAAGTAAACTTGGTGGAGCAGGTTTGTTCGCTTATTATAATTTAAAACATGATTTTTTTCAGATTCTTTATATAATATTAAAAACATTATTTAAACAATTTTTTTCCTGAATTACCCATTAAAATGTTACATGTATAGGTTGTGTGCAGGACATGTATTTTCACTTGCTTACGAAATATTAAATTTTGAGAATTATGCAGCATGGAGTTGACTTTTTTAGCAGTTTAAAGAAGATCATGAGATAAAATTATATATGTACATTATGTCCGATAGGAATGAGAGCATTATAAAAGCTATTTCTATGGTATATGATGGTGTTTCATAATATACTTGCATCTGACATTTGTAAAAGACTATCGTAACAGTCAAGAAGTCACATACAAAGTTTTCTGATTTTTTTATTCAATGACAAGAGCATATATCATTTTTAAATTCACTAGTCTAATGAAGAAGTTTGAATAGATAGATATTAGGGTGAAAGATTACTTGCAGTTGACCGCTTATGAAAAATAAATTAGAGTATATGCAACTGTAAATCAAAAACTTACTCTCACATCAAATATCGGGGAGAACATAAACAGACATATTAAGGAAGTGAGAGAATTGTCAATATATGATTTCTTAGAGGAAGTTAGAAAGATGTTTGATAGATGAAGATTGAGACATTCACGCGCACACTTATTTGCGAAAGATACAATGGTTTACTTGTGAAATACGAGATTAAAAATACATGAATGGGGATAAGTATATTTGAATGGACTTATTTTTTTAATACGTAATAAATTATGTTGATTTTCTTATGTTTTATTTGATTACATATATGTACAACTGTATATGCATCACATGATGTGTTGGCAATAGACTATGTTTATGCTGTACTAAATAAAGATAGGTGTCTTATTCTTTTCTTAAATAAGGAGGCATGTTCATGCTATAGATTTCAAATTGATGAAATTTCGTGTGCTCATGCTTATGCAGTCTTAAAGAGCAAATATTTTGACGCTAATAATTATTATTCTGATTTATACAAGCCGGTATTAATGTTGAGCACGTATAATGTTTTCATATATCTCCTTCCTGATAACTCTACATGGGAGATACTAGAATACATATTGAGCAAAATTATTTTGTCACCAAAATACAAACACCCACTTGAGAGGTTAAAGAAAAGAGAGAGAGAAAAATCCGCTGAAAAATTATACGGAAATAAGTTCACAAATTCATGCAATGCTTATGATTTTACTGGATAGAATAAACGTTCATGTCGAAAAGCACTTCGAGTTGAATAGTTTTAATTTATTTATATTTTTGATTGTTTAATTCTGTTCAACTTAATAAGTAAACTATCAGTTATGACTTATGACTAATATTAGTTTAAATTTCTCATTAAAAAAAATAATTTATTAAATACATTTCATTTTTTATGAATATAATTTTATTTTTTATTAGCTCATATATACTTTCTTTTAAAAGCGAACATATCTGCATAAGTGTATACAATTATTTATGTATTGATTGTACATATATAAGCAGTTGCTTTAATTATTCATGCTTTGTATATCATAAGAAAGAGATATTTGGGCATTAACATTTGTATTAATATCTTTATTTTTGTGAAAACATAATACACGATTATTTTATCATATATATTTTATATATGAATAAATTGTTATGTATGTATGTATTTTAATAAAGTATTTGAGCATTAAAAATCATGAATAGGTATTAGATTTGTATATATTTTTAATTTTTTTTATAAAAAATCATGAATACGTCTTTAATCGATTTTTACATATGAAAACTGTATATATATAACTATTTATTTACGTGTATATAGGTAGATCAACATTTGCTTCAATTAAACATTTCTGAATGTGCTTGATTGCATTGTTGTTTCTGACAGTATATAATTATATAAGTATTTATATATACATTTTTCTTTATATAAGTATATAAGTGTTTATACACTTACTTTGATTAAGCATTTGCTTCAATTAAGAATATACCTAATTCTGATAAATATATAAGTATATAAGTATTTATAAAGTATTTTTATTATGTGTGTGTGTGTATATATATATATATATTTGTGAGTATATTTAGTATATACAAATATATTAATATATAAATATTTACTATATTATATGTACATGTATACATATATTGTTGAATAAAAAGTGTATAAGCTTTTGCTTCAAATAAGCATACAAATATTTATGCATTTACTTCAATTAAGTATATATCTACTTTTGAAAACCTGTAATTATTTATATAAAAACTTTTATTGTATATAAACATGCATGATTTTATATGTATATATGTGGATACATATTGTTTGTATGAACTAGTGGTTATAATATTACAATAAGTGTAAATAAACAATAATTACTCAAACTACATATTAATTGTAGTGACGAAACACAATTGTATATATGCATTATATGGCTCATCTATGTCGACATATTCAACTATCTAATATATACACATTAGTATGTGTACAAATAGTATTCATTAGATAATACACCTATAAAAAAATCAGGATTACGTTTCTTTCAAATAAATAAAAACACTGTACAATTTTTAAAATTATGTTAAAAAATAAATAAAAAAATCAAATTCAAAATCACTATGTAATTTCAACTAAAATCAATAAAATAGAGAATTCGTTTTATTGTATATGAAATAATTATCATATGACTAATATCACATTTAAACTGTGTCCCATTGACCTATTCGAACTCTCATAATCAGTGACTACATCATTCTCGTTCTTTTGAATTCTGCGATGTCATAGAAGCATAGCATAACGGATATGCAAAGCTTCGACATCAAACTCTCCAGGTGATATACCTTTTTCATGGTTAAGATACTATGGGCATGCACCACTGAAGACATAAGTCCCTTTTTTTTTATTCATTTCTTCGCTGCAATCCCTTTAAAATTTCAGTGTTGCTGAAAGTGATTTTCTTGAACATAGATTAAGAAGTGCAGACTCCACAATTTCTACGTAAAATTTATTTTGTTTGAAGAGTAAATAAGAAAAAATGAATTGTAAATTATATAGTTATATTGAGAGTAACTAAAAAAATAAAAAGATGTGAAATATCAACTTACAAGCTTTCAGACGATTATTGTGATAAACTATTAATGTATATCACATCTAGAAAAGATTTTTTTTCTCGACCAATGTACTTAGGATGAGAGGTGAAATCAATACTTTTTTGTTTTGTAGAAACCAGAACTTGTTGGATATGTAGGTATCAATTCTGATAGCTTTCTCATTTCAAGTGCAACACATATATCATGCCGAGCAGATTTACAAGAGTCATACACGTATAAACATCTATTATAAAATAACAGACCAATCAACACTTAATGCATTCTATTCACATTGACTGAAATAGAAATGTAATCAACAGTATGCCAAAGTACAGAAGCATGGAGTTTAAATCCTTTGATGTATTTAATGATTGCAATTCTTCACTTAAGAGGTTATATTCCCTTGTACTATCTGCATACTTATCAAAAATATTTGATGCTGTGGTCTTGAAAAGATAATTTACTGTACTGTAACTGTATTGACTGTTCGACTCGTACTTATCTTTCTTATGCAAGCAATATAGAATGTTGTCTACAAGAAAATATTATACTAAATACAATGAATAAATGTGTAATTTATTCAACTGTATTAATAGTATATGGTATATTTACTAACTGAATTATTCAACATTTAATTGAGAAATAATTGCATATAAAATCAGTTCTTATTCACAACAAATTCAGCATCAAAGAACATTAGCGGCTTGATGACTGATTTTTTGTTCAAGTAATGATTTTCAACAAAACACTTTTCAAAATAAATTAATAATTCATAAATAAATATCTAGTAAATTTGTATGTACTTGTTATTCGATAATAAGGTATAGTATAACATACTTAGAAGTATGTTTCTTTAGTGTTTCTTCATATGCTCAAGTCAAAAATCGATAATATAATTCGTAATTATGTGATTCATATATGATGCCGATATGAATCACTTGCTTTCGTCAAAAATTTTATCCTTAAAGAGCTACTTAAAAATTATACATTAATAAATCAACAAAATTTATAAGTATAAAATATAGTAAAAGATAAATTAAAATATTATTTTGTCAGATTCAAATTCAAAATAAGTCATGTAGGAAGATGTTTTTATCGACTTAATTTTCGTATCCTCAATGATAGCATTAGTGTTTCTCTTGCAATTTTACTTCGATGCAAAGCTATAATTTGTATTTTAGTATTCAAATTTGAGAGCAGTTCATTAGAAATCAAATACTGAAAATTCATTACATTATGATTAGACTTCAATTTCTCTATTTCAACTGAATTGGCTATGTGAATTGAGGCTACAACCATGACCTGATGCCCAAATGAGTGACTATTTATATCTATAGTGAGATCAACAATATAAAAATCGTGTTGTATATTCATATGATGAATGTCACCTTCTATACATTCAATCTATGATACATTCACCTAAACCAACAGGATAATAATGATTAAAAAATAAAGTTAAAAAAATAAGGACTAATATAAATTTTATTTATTTAAAAGTACATGTACTTGACCTGGAACAAATGAATGATTTTTTATTTTCACATTCTCATGAGTATCCTTCATGTTTTTGAACTCACTAATTAATTTTTCAAAATAAATCCCAGCAGTTTGGACCATGATGTCTATTTTTATATTCAAAACTTAATATATACAAAGTCATTAAATTAACCATCACATAATGCATTATAAGATGAAAGACATGAATTTAATATAGAAAAAGTCAATAAAACTGTTACATGTATATGATCATTAACCATGCTTCATTATGCATATATAATAACTAATATATTACGTATACTTGTATGGATTAAGGATGTCTCGGTTTGCATTTCTGGTTAAGCATGTGTAATGTGGTATGTCGTCATATGAATACATATACAATTATAAATGTACATAATTATTTATGATTATGCATATATATTCATATGCACAGTTATTTTTTGAAAAAACAACTATTGAATATGATTATTTCATTTTTAGAATAAACAGTTGAATACGATTATTAAAGTAATAATTTTACGCTTTATATCATTACTAATTGATAGTACATGATCTATCGTTGTACTATACCTCATGACATTGGACTTCTTGACATAATTGAACCTATATTATAATAACTTTTATGCATTTTAGAACCCCTCAAAAAATATAAAATCAATTCAACGTTTAAAAAAATAAAGGATTAAGCATATGTCAAGATGGTAAGATAAATAATAAAGGCTTAATCTGTAGTTTAGCAAAGAATACCTCATTAATAGTTTTTTTAAATTGAAGATTAACACTCTCATCATATACACGCATAACAAGAATATTCATACATGTTGCGGTAACCTTAACATTCATGTCACTCTAATAACAAGCAATATGGGTGGGTTGGTAGTTCGTATGGGTTGTTCAAATGGATGATTTAAAAGATTGAGTTTAAATTCTTACTATCACTTATGAATTTTGAATTGGATTTGAGAGCATGAACTATAACTCGTCATTTTTCAATCTGAGATTCATTTAGGACTAGTGTTGGGGCTGTTTTGTGAATGATGATAATTCTTGAGTTTTAAATGCCTCTTTATCTATTATGCATGGTTATCTTACATGTTTTTAAAGAGGTAATTATTATTCTAAATGCTCTTTTTTCCTAATGAAGAATTGCATGTGTTTTATGTAAGAATTGGCCACCACATGTTGACGTATTGCAAAGAAAGTGTTTTGCATAAATTTCATATGCTATTTTAAATAAAAGCTCTCATGTGATGTTTAAATCTTTTGTATGGTCATTAACATGCTTTTGAATAAAAAAGGCTATGGACATGATTTGATATGGTATGGCTTACAAGTCTAGGTATAACGATACCTATCACGGGAGTCCCTTAACATGAAGAAAATGAAAGTTTATAGAATGAAATATTATTTTAAAAGACTAAAATTAGACTTAAAGAGAGGTAATTTATTACCCGAAGAAGGCATGCGTTTAAATAACTCATAGATCAAAATCGTGTTTTATTGATACGGATTTTATGATGTGTTATTCAGCAAGTACGATAACATGGTATGTCGGCAATTTGGGTATACTTTTTCATGATACTTCAATCCTTGCAGCAAACTTGAATTGGGGGCTTGGCCGACGAGTTAATGACGGATTGTCATGTCCTATTTTTTTCAAGGTTAAACAAAACATGATTTATGGACTCCAAAAGAACTAAATTTTTGTATAGAGTCTCCACCTATTTTTTTTTTAAAAAAGAAAATTTATTTATTTATTAATATTGTGATTAATGTTTTAGTCTGCGAAACCAATTTAGATTCCAGGTAAGGGTTCAAGTTATTTCGAAGGAAAGGGGTTAGGCACCCTTCAGAATTCACAAATATGGTACTCGGCTAGACTAAATTTATCAAAGAGGAAGGAGGTATAAATTATTTTAAAATGTAAATAATGTAAAAGGTGTATGTATATTAAGTGTGTAAATAAAATCTACTGTTATACACACACACAAAACATGTAATGGTATGTGTAAAAAATATACAAAATATGTATGAAAAAAATACTTTGTAACGTGTGAAAAGAAAAGTATCTTTTACCTGCTATAAAAAGAAAAAATAGTTTTGAATAATAATTTTTCTTGGCCAAAATTATGAGAAGAAAAGTAAAGATTCATTTTAGAGGAAAAACTACACAATATTTATAAATGTCAATATGTAAATTAATTAATCATTATTTAAATTAATTTTTTTAAAAGTATTAACTGCCTAAATTTTGCTTAATTATGCATGATGAGAATTATGTGAATAAAGAACATCCCTGTCTAATCTCCAAAAAAGTAAAGTTTTACTATACTTGATGTGTACAATTATAAAAAAAATACAAATATAAAGTTCTTCTTTTGAATGAAAGTATTAACCGAAATCTGTACAAACACATTAGTAACAAAGTAACATAAATCAAAAACTACGTGTGCAATATGTAAACAAATATACATAAAAAAATAAAATTATTTTTTGTTAAAGCGTGGGCTCGAATTGAATTTTAGATACGCCATGACTACGAAATGGTTGCTCGATTTATCGACCATTCTAAATCCCCTTGCCAAGATACGAATCGTAAAATCCTTTGTGTTGTCGTGATATTGTAAAGATTTTGTCAGCATCCAAATTTATTTTATTACTATTTGTTTATGTAACATCCGTCTTTTTATTTGTGGAGACCTAGAAAATTAATGAAATTTTTTTCATTAGCCATGTATTTATTTTGAAATCAAATATGCAGACTTGAAAAATAAAAATTCGACTTTGTTAGGATGACCTCAAAATTCGACGAAGAGATATTGTCATTAGCCAATTTTATTTTGATATAAAAAGTAGATAAAGTTGAGAAAATGAAATCTGTAAATCCGACGAAAAGATATTGTCATCGGCCAATTTATGTTGTATTTAACTGTTATAAATTTAAAAAAAATTAGAGACACTGCTCTATTACCCTCCTGAACTATACCCAAAATGGCTGAGACACACCTCAACTTAAAGGGAGTCCTATCACCCCCTGAACTAATTAAAAGTGTAATTTTGACACCCTTAATGCCTACGTGTCACAACACACTGAAGGGTCCACGTAGACACACATGTGTGCCACATAGGCATTAAGGGTGTCAAAATTATACTTTTAATTAGTTCAGAGGGGTAATAGGACCCCATTTAAGTTGAGGTGTGTCTCAACTGTTTTGGGTAAAGTTCAGGGAGGTAATAGAGTATTTTCTCTAAAACTTATAATGAGCAAAATATAGTATAAAAGTACATGATAAAATAAATAATGTCAACTTGTGGTAATCCGTCCAACACAGATACTTAAGAAATTAGCAATTAAGAGAAATAGCAAAGTAGCAGGTGAAATGGTGGAACAACCATGAGTTTTTATCATTATAATAAACTTAAAAACTCAAAAAACAAGAATAATCGAACTTAATGTCAAAAATGGTGTACAACAAACTTAAAAACTCAACAAACAAAAATAATCAGTGACAAAATAAAGCAATAACTGTATCCATGGATAATGTGGGTCGTTGAAAATACACGCAGATAATCGAACAATAATATACATATCAATAGTAACTTTATCGAACAATAATCTAAGCATTAATGGTGTGGACCATGCCTCTTTAATAAACAATAGTGAACAGAGGGAGATGGGAGGAGAATGACGTGGTGGTGGTGCGGTTGGAGCTCGCCAGCCATCAACTCCGGCGAGCCAGCGGTGCACTTCGCCGGAACTCACTAGTTCATGGTGGAGGTTTGTTGGTTGTTGGGTAGTTGAGGTTCGTGGGTTGTAAGACCCCGCTATGTTTTCTCATAGTTAGAGCTTTTGAGAACAAGTCACAAGAAGTTTTACACTTAGTCTATTTTGAGCCTTCAAACTTTGAGAAAACTACTTCACAACCTTCCTGACCTCCAATGGTTGATATTATAGTTAATGCTTGATTCGGGAAGTCTATTAGTATTCCTGGATAAGTTTCAAATTTTTTGAAATGCGTTTAGACCTCGTTTAATCCTCCAAAATAGTGGACCAACGTGATGTCGGTGTGCCACGTTGCCTATCGCGTTGGTCAGATTTTTGTGCAGGAAATGGCAGGAAAAGTACTGAGGCTTAGTGCGATTATGGGGCGACGCGTCGAGCTAGCGTCGATGACATCGACGCACCGCGTCGGCTATCTGTCGGTGCCCAATTGTCTCAGCTTTTAAAAATCCACGTCCTAGGGGATAATCAGGTCATTTTCTCCCGGCTCTGTCAGCTTTAACACGGGATTAAATCCCTAGAACACCAAAATAAGCCTATTTCCATCAAATTTCCTCAAGAACTCTCATAAGGGTTTCAACCTAGAATTCAAATATCTCAAGATTCACCCGTAAGTTTCCAAAAATTTTTAGATATTCGGATTCCCCCTTCTAAGGGCTACAAAAAGAACCCATTAATTTCAACAATAGCAAACCAAAGTTATGAGTTCATTCAAAGCTTCAAGTTCAAGGTATGTGGGGTTTGAACAAGAACACTTCTTTCATTCTTCTACCCAAAAGTTTTTGTTTTTCTTAAAGTATATTGTATTTTCAAGATGAATTCATGTCTAGTTTGATATATTTCAAATTTATAAGATTATAACTTGTAAAATCCTAGTATTACATGATTTTCTTTTTTAAGTATGATTTGAATTGATAATTCATGTAATAAATTGTACATTCCTATGTTGATATCCTATTTTCAAGTGTTTTCAAGGTGGTTATCATGAAATAAGTTTTGTTGCGGTATTTTGGTCCCTTAAGATTATTCATGCTTTAAGTCCAAGAATGAAGTGTTGATATTTTCTAAAGTGGTTTCAAGAATCCTATTGATATTCCTATGCGATTAAGATTTTAAAACTTGATGATTACTATATGTTAAAGTTTTAAGAAAAGAGTTGATTTTGATCCTAAGTTAAGAAAGAAATCCACATCACTTTTATTTAAGTTAAAGGAATGCATAATTGGCTTCTATTACATACTTTTGAGTTGTTTAAGGTGGATTTTCTTAAAAGTTCTGAGCTTAAGTAAGGGAGTAGTATTTAGCACTGAGTTGGGCTTGATTCCAAGGTCTCATGCCCCAGAACTATGTGCCCCCATAGGTTTCTGATGTACCCCAAGTGGATTAAGCTAGTGATCATTAAAAGTTAAAGGTTCTACTCCTATGGCAAGGATAGAACAACTCTCCCCAACGTGGAAAAGACGTTGAACTCCATGTAAGCTCACATGGTTATATCAGTTAGAAGAAACTCCCAATCCTAAAGTTATAAAGTCTTAAAGTCCCAAAGTTTCCCAAGTTTCCTAGAGTCTCAAGTCTTAAAAGTTTCAAAAGTACTAAGTTCTCAAGTTTTAAATAAGTTTTACCATCCTTAAGTTAAAAGTGTGAGTTTGAAGGTATATTGATTTTGAAAGCTATGACCTTAAAATTTCTAAGTTTTTCAAGTGTCATGATTATTAAGCTCCAAAGAAATTCCTTGCTTTCATAAGATTATAGCATGTGTCCTGAAAGTTTATATTTTAAGATTTCATCTATTTACAAGTTTGAGAACAAAGAAAGAATACGGATTTAGAATAAAGTTTAATGACTCACGTGATTTACATTATATGTTTTCTATCCATGATTTATGAGGATTTCATTCAAGCTTTGTGAGTCATTTATGATAGCATGCATATTTTCCATATAGATTTATGATATTCATTTTCTAATTGCATACACCCCCATATGCTCAGTACATTCTCATAGTACTGATCCACATACTTGTCTGTGTGCTACATTTCCTCATAATGTAGGTTTAGGTGCTCAGTCCCAGTCTCGTCAGTAATTCCCGAGTACTTTTATTTACATCTCCACAGTGGTGAGTCCTCATGGTTTAAGGACCTAGCTTCAGACATTTCAGTATTTTTAGTAGATATTTTATTGCTTTTAATTTAGTTTGAGTCAGTTGGGGATATGTCCTAATGGCTCTTTAGTCCATTGAGTAGTAGAGGCTTTGTCAGACTAGTTGTCAAATTCGTAGTATGTTGAGATTCTCAGTAGTGTGTGATTGTTCGGATAAAGTGTTCTCCTCGTATTCCTTACGATTATGATATGACCGTACAAGTGAATGTTTTATTCATCCTTAAGTAATCTTTATACGTAGTAGCCAACCCAAAGGGTTAGCTTGGGGCTATACTTGTAGCCTTAAGCACCGTCTGACGTCTCGGGACCCATTTTTGGGGTGTTACAAACTTGGTATCAAATCCTAAGGTTTAAGGAGTCCTAGGGAGTTTGACAAGCCGCGTTAAGTAGAGTCTTAATCATCGGTGTGTAGCGCACCACATCTATGAGAAAGAGGCTATGAAATATTTTAGGAAAAAGTTGTTTCTTTCTTTCAGAGTCTATCGTGCCTAAAACTGTTCCTATCCGCTATTAATTCATGCTCTCTTATTTCAGAAAATGCCTCCCCGAAGAGCGAATTTTCGCAAAAATAATAATGAGCAACCCTAGCCAGTTGATCCCTAGAATACAAATGTGTCTCATATGGAGTTAGGGCAGATTTTCAGGCGCTATCCCAAGCAGTTACCGCAAATGTTAGTCTAATTAGGCCTCAGTTCTGAACCAGCAGGGAGGTGATTTAGTTGCTTCTAGGATTCGTGATTGCATGCGGAGAAATCCTCCAGAGTTCTATGGGTCTAAGGCAGCTGAGGACCCATAGTTATATCTTGAGGAGATAAGGAAGATCACACAGGTGATGCATATTTCTGAGGAAGAAAGTGTAGAATTAGCGTCTTACAGGTTGAAAGATATTGCATATGACAGGGTTGTTGTATGGAGAAAGAGTGGCGAGGAAGATGATGCTCCCATTACTTGGCAGGCATTCCAAGATGCATTGTTGGATAAGTTCTTTCTATTAGAATTTAGAGAGGTGAAGATAGAGGAGTTTATGAACTTAAGGTAGGGCTCCACGACTGTTAAGGAGTACTGCTTGAAGATCAACCAGTTAGCAAAATATGCCTCTGACTTGATTGCTGACACCCGTACTAGTATGAGTAAGTTCATACAAGAGTTTCTGGTTTGGTGTGAAAGAGTGCAGGATTGCTATGCTAAATAGGGATATGATCTGTTTAGATTGATGATGCATGCATAACAGATAGAGGCAGATAAGATAAGGGAAAGAGACAGAGTAAGGGGAAACAAGAGAGCGAGATCCAAACAGCATGAGTATGGTCAGACTAGGTCTTAGGAAGGGAACCACCCTAAGTTTCAGATCCATTCATCCATTCCAGCACCTTTATCTACTAGTGCTCCCACACCCAAAGGCAGACATGAGTAAGAGAATAGGCCTGATGTGTCTAGATCCCAGAACAGTGTAAGTAATAGGCCTAATTTTCCTCCTTGTGCTAAGTGTGGCAGGACCTATCCGAGTGAGTGTTAGGATGAGTAGAGAGGTTTTTTCGGTTGTGGCAAGATTGTCCACATACTTAGAGAGTTCTTTCATGCCAGGCAGGGGAACCGTAATGTTCGCCCTCAGACTCAAGCTGCTAGTGCCCCAGCTTCCGTAGCCCATACAGCCCCTTCTCAGGGTGCTTCTTCCAGTACTGCTGGCAGTTAGCGCTAGAGTAAATTCTATGCCCTACTATCCCGCTAGGAGCAGGAGGACTCTCTCGATGTCGTTACTGGTATGCTCTGTGTATTTTACTTTGATGTTTACGTGTTGTTGGACCCTGGGTCAAGTTTTTCTTATGTGACATCATTGGTGGCTGTGAATTTTGAAATGAGTCCTGAAAATATCTTTTAGCCTATTCTAGCTTCTACCCTAGTAGGTGAGTCTGTTGTTGCTAAGCAAGTGTATAAAAAGTATCCTATTACTGTTCTTCATAGAGTCATATTCGTTGATCTGATAGAGTTGGATATGGTTTATTTTGATCTTATTCTGGGTATGGACTAGCTTCACTCTTGTTATGCATCTATAACTGTCGTACCCGTGTAGTCAAGTTTTAGTTTCCTGATGAGCCAGTCTTCGAGTGGTCTGGAAGTTCAGTATCTTCCAAGAGTCATTTTATTTCTTATCTTAAAGACAGAAAGCTTATATCAAAAGGTTGCTTCTATAATTTAGTCAAAGTTAAAGACACTGAGTCTGAGACTCTAAGTATCTAATTAGTTAACGTGGTTAATGAGTTTTCTAATGTTTTTCTGGAAGATCTCCCAGGGTTACCTCCCGATAGAGAGATAGAGTTTGGGATTGACCTTCTTCCCGAACTCAGCCTATTTCTATTTCTCCCTACCGTATGGCACCCGTAGAGATTAAGGAGTTGAAAGAGCAACTCAAATATATTTTAAACAAAGGTTTTATATGGACCAGTGTATCTCCTTGGGGTGCACCTATTCTATTCATGCAAAAGAAAGATGGTTCTTTGCATATGTGCATTGACTATCGCCAGCTTAATAAGGTCACAGTTAAGAATAAGTATCCTCTTCTGAGAATTGATGACTTGTTTGATCAGTTGCAAGGTGAAAGTTATTTCTCCAAGTTAGACCTTAGATCTGGCCATCACCAACTCAAAGTAAGGGAGTGTGATATCCCGAACATAGCCTTTCGAACCTGTTATGGTCACTTTGAGTTTCTATTCATGTCTTTCGAGCTAACCAATGCTCCAGCAGCCTTCATGGACCTCATGAATTGAGTGTTGATCAGTATCTTGATATGTTTGTCATTGTTTTCATAGATAATATTCTAGTGTACTCCCGTAGTGAGTATGACCATGCAGACCATCTCTGAATTGTCCTGCAAAATCTTAGAGATCACCAATTATTCGCCAAATTTAGCAAGTGTGAATTTTGGCTAAGATCAGTTGCCTTTTTGGGTCATATTATTTCTATTGAAGGCATTAGAATTGATCCCTAAAAGGAAAAAGCTGTAAGAAATTGGCCTAGACCTATCTCTCCATCTGACATTAGAAGTTTCTTGGGTATAACCTCTTACTACCTCTGTTTTTTTGAGGTCTTCTCTTCTATAGTGTCTCTCATGACGCGGTTGACCCAAAAGAAAGTTACATTTCTTTGGTCAGATTCTTTAGAGAGGAGTTTTCAAGAGTTGAAGACTCAACTCACCTCAGCTCCTGTTTTAACTTTGCCTGGTGGTGTTGATGATTTTGTGGTGTATTGTGATGCTTTTAGAGTTGGTTTGGGTTGTGTGTTGATGCAGAGAGGTAAGGTTATAGCCTATGCCTCTAGACAGTTGAAGCCTCATGAAAAGAATTACCCAACCCATGATCTTGAGTTAGCTGCTGTTGTATTTGCTTTGAAAATCTGGAGACACTATCTATATGGTGTGCATGTTGATGTGTTTATTGATCACAAACTCCCGTAGTATGATTTTCTCAGAGGGAGTTGAATCTTAGATAGAGGAGATGGTTAGAATTGCTGAAAGACTATGATATAAGTATGTTGTATCATACGGGTAAGGCCAGCATAGTGGCAGATGCCCTTAGCAGGTTGTCTATGGGTAGTATTGCGCAAGTGAAGAAGGATAAGAAGGAGTTAGATCGTGATATGTATCGTTTGTCTAGAATGGGTGTTAGGTTGCTTGATTCCGTTGAGGGGAATATTTTGGTGTAGAGTAGTTCTGAATCCTCTTTAGTTTTGAAAGTAAAGGAGAAGCAAGACAGGGATACTAGTTTGGTCAAGCTGAAGGAGTCGGTTAAGGACCAAAAGGCAGAGGTTTTCTCCCAAGGGGTAGATGGTATGTTGAGATTGCAGGGTAGATTGTGTGTTTCGTGTGTTGATGTTCTAAGGTAGAGAATTATGGCTGAAGCGCATGGCGTGCGATATTTTATTCATCCCGGTGCTACCAAGATGTACTGTGATTTGCGAGAAATCTATTGGTGGAGTGGTATGAAGAAGGATATAGCGGAGTTTGTAGCAAAGTGTGCAACTTGGTAACTAGAGCACCAAAGGCCTGGTGGTAAGAAGCAAGAGTTTAGAATTCACACTTGGAAGTGGGAAGAGGTAAACATAGATTTTATGACCATTTTACCTCTTTTGCGTCATCATCATGATTATATCTGGGTTGTTGTAGACAGGCTGACTAAGTCAGCACATTTCTTGCCTATGCATACATCTTATATAGCTGAGGACTATGCTAGATTGTATATTTGGGACTTAGTCAGGTTGCATGGAGTCCCCTTGTCTATCATTTCGGATAGGGGTACTTAGTTTACCTCGTGGTTTTGGAGAGCTTTTCAGAGGGGTCTTGGTACCCAAGTTCAGTTGAGTTCCACATTTCATCCGCAGACTGATGGTCAGGCTGAGAGGACCATCCAAACTTTGAAGGATATATTGAAGGCATGTGCTCTTGATTTCAAAGGAAGTTGGATAAGCATTTGCAATTGATTGAGTTTGCATATAACAATAGTTACCATGCTAGTATCGAGATGGCACCATTCGAGGCTTTGTATGGTAGAAGATGTAGATCACCCATAGGTTGGTTTGAAGTGGGTGAAGCTACTGAGATTGGACCTGATGCAGTATTTGAGACTATGGAGAAGGTAAAGTTGATTATAGAATGATTGAAGACAGCTCAGAGTTGTCAAAAGTCATATGCAGATGTGAGAAGAAGAGACCTTGAGTTTGAAGTTAATGACTTAGTGTATCTGAAAGTTTCACCCATAAAAAAGGTGAAGAGGTTTGGTAAAAAGGGAAAGCTTAGTCCCCGTTATGTTGGCCCTTCAGAGTTCTTAACCGTGTTGGGAAAGTAGCTTATGAAATTAAGTTGCCTCCAGAGTTGTCAGTTGTTCATTTGGTATTTCATGTTTCTATGCTTAAGAAGCATATTGGTGATGTTGTAGTAGTAGATCCTTCGAAAAGCCCTGATGTTCAGAATAGTCTTTATTTAATGAGATTCCGGTTGAAATCGTAGATTACCAAGTCCAGAGACTAAGGAACAAAGAAGTTCCCTTGGTCAAAATGTTGTGGCGAAATCAGTCAGTTGAGGGTGCTACTTGGGAAGCCAAAACAGATATGCGATCCAAGTACCCGCACCTTTTTTTCGCAAGTTTAGATCAAGCCGAAGGTATCATCCTTTCTTAATTCAGTCCCTCCTAATCAACATTTCATCTATATTGCCATTCTGATTATAAGTTATGCATTCTCCAAATTGTTCAAGAGTCTGTTATGATATGTAGTCAATCTAGAGAGTTGTTTCATCTTTCCATATTCAGTTCCCTGTGATCTTAGCTTGAGTAGCGACATTCGAGGACAAATGTTCCCAAGGGGGAGATATTGTAATACCCCGCTAATTTTTCTCGTCGTTAGAGCTTTAAGAACAAGTCACAAGAAGTTTTACACTTAGTCTATTTTGAGCCTTCAAACTTTGATAAAACTACTTCACGACTTTCTCGACCCCCAATGGTTGATATTATAGTTAATCCCTGATACGGGAAGTCTATAAGTGTTCCTGGACAATTTTTGGATTTTTTGAAACGCGTTTAGATCTCTTTTAGTCCTCCAAAATAGTGGACCAACGTGATGTCAGCGCGCCGCGTTGCCCATCACGTTGGTCAGATTTTTGTGCAGGAAATGGCAGGAAAAGTACTGAGGCTTGGTGCGATAATGGAACGACGCGTCGAGCTAGCATCAATGGCATCGACGAGCCGCATCGGCTATCGCATCGGTGCCCAGTTGTTTCAGCTTTTAAAAATCCACGTCCTAGGGGGTAATCAGGTCATTTTCTCCCGGCTCTTTCATCTTTAACATGGGATTAAATCCCTAGAACACCAAAATAAGCCTATTTCCATCAAATTTCCTCAAGAACTCTCACAAGGGTTTCAACCTAGAGATTCAAATATCTCAAGATTCACCCGTAAGTTTCCAAAAATTTTTAGATGTTCGGATTCTCCCTTCCGAGGGCTACAAGAAGCACCCATTAATTTCAACAATAGCAAACCAAAGTTACGAGTTCATTCAAAGCTTCAAGTTCAAGGTATGTAGGGTTTGAACAAGAACACTTCTTTCGTTCTTCTGCCCAAAAGTTTTAGTTTTTCTTAAAGAATTTCGTATTTTCAAGATGAATTCATGTCTAGTTTGGTATATTTCGAATTTATAAGATTATAACTTGTTCAAGCCTTGAATTACATGATTTTCTTGTTTAAGTGTGATTTGAATTGATAATTCATGTAATAAATTGTACATTCCTATGTTGATATCCTATTTTCAAGTGTTTTTAAGGTGGTTTTCATGAAATAAGCTTTGTTGCGGTATTTTGGTCCCTTAAGATTATTCATGCTTTATGTCCAAGAATGAAGTGTTGATATTTCCTAAAGTGCTTTCAAGACTCGTATTGATATTCCTATGCTATTAAGATTTTAAAACTTGATGATTACTGTCTGTTAAAGTTTTAAGAAAAGAGTTGATTTTGATCCTAAGTGAAGAAAGAAATCCACATCACTTTGATTTAAGTTAAAGGAATGCATAATTGGCTTCCATTACATACTTTTGTGTTGTTTAAGGTGGATTTTCTTAAAAGTTCTGAGCTTAAGTAAGGGAGTAGTATTTAGCACCGAGTTGGGCTTGATTCCAAGGTCTCATGCCCTAGAACTACATGCCCTTGTAGGTTTCTAATGTTCTCCAAGTGGGTTAAGCTAGTGATCATTAAAAGTTAAAGGATCTACTCCTATGGCAAGGATAGAACAGCTCCCCCAACGTGGACAAGACGTTGGACTCTATGTAAACTCACATGGTTTATATCGGTTAGAAGAAACTCCCAATCCTAAAGTTATAAACTTTTAAAGTCCAAAGTTTCCCAAGTTTCCTGTAGTCTCAAGTCTTAAAAGTTTCAAAAGTACTAAGTTCTCAAGTTTTAAAGAAGTTTTGTTATCCTTAATTTAAAAGTGTGAGTTTGAAGGTATATTGATTTTGAAAGCTATGACCCTAAGACTTCTAAGGTTTTCAAGTGTCATGATTATTAAGCTCCAAAGAAATTCCTTGCTTTTATAAGATTATGGCATGTGTCCTGAAAGTTGATACTTTAAGATTTCATCTATTTACAAGTTTGAGAATAAAGAAAGAATACAGATTTAGAATAAAGTGTAATGACTCACGTGATTTACATTATATGTTTTCTATCCATGATTTATGAGGATTTCATTCAAGCTTTGTGAGTCATTTATGATAGCATGCATGTTTTCCATATAGATTTATGATATTGATTTTCTAATTGCATACACCCCGATATGCTCAGTACATTCTCATAGTACTGATCCACATACTTGTCTGTGTGCTATATTTCCTCATAATGTAGGTTCAGGTGCTTAGTTCCAGCCTCTTCAGTGAATCCCAAGTACCTTTATTTACATCTCCACAGTGGTGAGTCCTCATGGTTTGAGGACCTAGCTTCAGACATTTCAGTATTGTCAGACTAGTTGTCAAATTGGTAGTATGTTGAGATTCTCAGTAGTGTGATTGTTTGGATAAAGTGTTCTCCTCGTATTCCTTATGATTATGATATGACCGTACAAGTGAATGTTTTATTCATCCTTAAGTTAGCTTTATATGTAGTAGCAGGCCCAAAGGGTTAGCTTGGGGCTAATTTTAGCCTTAAGCATCGTATGACGTCTCAAGACCCATTTCCAGGGCATTACAGTGGGTCGTTGAGCGATGGGGAAAGAGGGGAGAGGGAGCCGATGGTCGTGTGCTATGGCTATTGGCGGCATTTGCTAGAGATGTCAAGACCCGAACTAGGGCTTGGCCGTGACGGACATCCCGAACTATGAAGGCCCGAAACGCCCTTCTCTATCTGGTAATCATGGACAACATTCATATAATAATAGAAGATGCAAAACATAATCTGCTACGAAAACATGGTTAGTTCTAAGTTCATCATAAGTATGGAAACTGTAAATCAACTTCATCTAAATAACATCTGACTCAGTCTGCGAAATCTCTACTACATGAAAATTTAACAACTGTCTGAAACTGGGACAAGCCCCCAGTGGACCAACACGGTAATGAGTGACATAATCTGAAAAGACAAGCCTTCTGGAATAGAGAAGGCTCACCACTGCACAATTTGATCAGCTGTCTGAATTATCTACTGCTTATATAGACCCCTAGACTGAACCTCAGAACCTAGAGGGAGGAGGAGGGGGGGTCAATACAGATGTACTGGTACGTAGAGCATATCCAAAATAATCATTTATTAAACATATATGAGAGAAATTTAAAATAGTTCATAAGTATATCATATAGTAAGAAATCACATGGGCATTTTAAAAGACTCTGCAAAAATCATCACAACTCTGAGAAATCTGTGTTACTTCTGCGCTAGGTGGTATAGCCTACAAATCTGAAAAATTCCATGGGCTATATGGAAACTGCCATTAACTCAACAGCAAAGCCCCTAACCCAAGTGTGCCGCAAGGGTCGGAGTCTCTAAATCTACTACGCCACACGACCGTCACCAGCGTACAATAATAATCCACCCGTATAACAAATACGATTTTAGGATAAGAATTGGTTGACCTCGCGCCTTCTTTGGGTAACCACCTAACCTTCTTTAAGCCCCTTTTTAAAACTCTAACAAAATATGCAGTCTTTAAAAACATACTTTGAAAACATGCTCTGAAAATATAATCTGTTATGGCATAAATATGGTATCGTCATACCATTGACTTGCAAGTCACATCTTTGAGCCATTATTAGTCTATCATAAATCTCTGTCTTCAAAACACAAGTTTTGGGACCACCATTTCAATGATTCAATTCAAATAAACTCTTTCTCAAACCTCATGTAAACACATGCAAGAACTCATCTTTGTCAAGCATTTCAATATCACAAGGTGGTCATGTCAAAGTTCTCAATTCACATGCAATTCTTTCTCTTAAACACAACTACACATTTATATCAAGAAATACCCTCTCAACAATTTCAAATCATACTCGAATGCTATAATATTGTGAAAACATCTTAAAAATCACAAAACCATAATCTTTAATTCAATACACGAGAGGGAGTTCATAATTTATGCTCTCAACGATCTTAAATATCAATTTTCATACATATACGTATTTATGTAAATCAAGTTAGGGGATAGGACCACAAAGTCAAAGCTATAGTAATATTGAAACATTCGGAATACGAAATTTAAACGTAAATTCCAAAACCCCTTTGAAAATTATGCATAAAAATCTAAAAATCATGCTCTAATGGTTTCAAGCCCATGTATTTTTTAGGATAAACCCCACGTACCTCTATTTTGAAAAATAATGGATGATTCTTGAAGCTTACAGATTGGGGATTCCAAATCTCTAATTATCTTCTAAAACCCATGGTTGAATCTTGAGTTATTTGGGAATCTTGTTTGAAACCCTAGGGAGTGTTCTTGAAGAAAATTGAGAGAAATATGAGTAATGTGATGTTTTAGGGTTGTAATCCCGTGTTTAAGAAGATTGGGGGATCGAAAATACCCAAATACCCTTAATGAAATGGACAAGGATGCTGAAAATAGGATGGGCGCGATATCCAGGGCGGCGCCTGCCTTATAACGGTGCAATTACCCGGGCGGCGCCTTGCTTACAGCGACGGGGTACCCCAGGCGACGTCCCCTTATCGCCTGAGCTACTAGAATTGAACACCAAACATGCCCTTAGGATCGTCTAAAAATTCCAAAACTCACCCGGAGTGTACTACGACCTTTCCCAATCACAACGCAATAAGAAAATCTAAAATCGGAGGCCGGGAAGGTCAAAATAAAATCTCCGAAGATTGAGAGTTAAGAATGAGACTTAGTCTCTTTGACACTTAGAATTTTTTTTCAAGTTTTCAACTCTATAAGCATGCTACTAGGTGATAGCATATGGAGGATTTCTTGTGGGGGTGTTACAACGACGGTTCAATTTCTAGTTCAAAAATGCGGGGTGTTACATTATCTTCCCTTTGGGATCATTCGTCCTCGAATGATGGGTAGGAACTTGTTGAAGCTTAAAGGTATGGAATAACGCGGACATTATGTGTCCTCTAAGAAAGATATATCCCTTCTGAAATATTTAAACTTCTATCATGAAATTGAATTCTAAGCTGACTTGACTTTACTTGCTTCAAGAAGCTGCTTCATGCTGAGAGTTTAAGGTTCTCTTGAAGTATTCATGATCTAATTATTCATATTGAATTGAGAAGTGATAACTTATTAAAGTACAAATCATAAGACAACCAGACTTAGGTCGCACAAGGGTATTACACTGTCTGATCTAAAATACTTAGAAATTTTGAGATTATGCACTGAACTTTTACGCACTGAGCCATGACCAAATAGCTGAATCTGAAACATGATGCTTGGAATGAATTGAATTCATAATTTACATGGATGGAATAGATTATATCCTGGGATGGTCATACGCATGAGACTTCGAATAGTAAGACCACACGAAAAGGTGGAAAACCACAGTAACTGATTAGCCTGACTGTCAAACTGAATTGCTGGCTATTTAGACTAAATTATACTGGACACTTATACTTAACTGGAGTATTTCTTCAACACCCTTTTCTAACGAAGTTCTAGTTGCCTTAGAAAGCAAGGGATCTTGGGCACGAGTTACACAAGGAATCCAACTAGGGAATCACAACAATGAAATTACTCTTTTAACCCGGAATATAGACATATAACTCATAAACTAGGATAGAATTACCACGCCTTAAGCAAATCAACTTCTTACTTTCAGGTTAGCCACACTTCTAAAATACTCTCTCAACTATACTTTTCCCCTTAAATATCATGCTCATTGATTCCACTTATTTTTCTCACATGGACGTTGATATCTCCATCTACTAATGTCTAAACTGAACTAAATCCTCTCACTATCTTCAAGCCTAACTAAAACCACAAGACGCACCACATAATACTGTAGTACTAGTCTGAATCATAAATTCAGTATACCCTGCATTTCACAATTCCTCATCTCATGCATAATTCTTATTGCCACTCCCACAATCATCTTCAACTTCATATTACACATTCACAAACAATCAAAGAATCCATCCGTATGTATACAAACATGACATTCAAGCCTATATTCTTACCCACATATGCACTTCTAAACACAACTCGTAAAGCACGTTCCTCATTTTCTCTAATACTTCTTTCCACAACAACTTTCCTGCACTATTCAAATGATATACCTAAAATATTCTCAACTTACCAAGCTATACATGAAACTTCACCTTAAAATTTTTTTAAACTTATAGACTTGGACTCAATCTTACTCCACAATTACTGCCTTAGCTCAAATAAACACACCACCATCTTTCATCAACAAGAAATGTTTACTCTCTCCCATCTAGACAATTGTTCATCATCACTATCTCGACCTAAGGAAAAGGTCACTGAAAAGTTAGAATATCAGGATCCGAAAGATGAGGGGAGTACTAATCATAACTTGATACCCTTCTGAGGCATGAGGAATAGAGCACTCATGGCATGGACTCATTAAAGAGATCTAATCTGAGGACGTACCTGATATAAAATCTGGATTTTTTTCACTGATCATTAAGAGTATCACATGCGTACAAGAGTCATGGACTGCATGACCTAAATTTTTGGAATTCATAATTTATGAAAAGTGATTGACTGTTGCACCAACTGGGAACTCATCATACTAGGAGATAGAAGAGTACATGATTCCCTATCATATTCATGAATACGAACTGTGATCGTGGAGCTAAAACATAAAGCATGAGTATGTATCGAAATAACTGAAGCAAACTACTGAAATAAGAATAGATTGAGCATCACTCTTCTCACGACTAATGCACCACTTATTGGCACAACAATTAGAATTTGAACACTTGACTTGGTTACTCGTTCTATCATCTCCCCCTTAGATTCAAGCCATCACTCTGAATCTGTGAACCACTGTATACATGCTGGTATAAACTGAAATCACTCTACTCTAGAGTCTGGGATTACAATACACATAAAACTAAACTTACTCTGAAAGACGGTATCTTCGTGTATAACACCCAATACTAATATCTCCTTCTAAGATTCAACCCTTAGGCTTCTATAGCCCCAAAAGTCGTCATATAACAACTTAAATATTCACCAACTTAGATTCTAACACTAAACATGGATATCATCAACCTCCAACACATCATACTTCTTTCATCATAGTCTACCGGTATCGCATCTCAAAACTTATATCTCTCCTCTAATCTATGAGAATCAAAATCATACTTAAAAAGGCTCAACATCCTTAATCATAACTCCATAACTTACCTATCACGAACATCACATATTATTTAGCTAGTCTTTCTCCACCTAGAAACTCCATAGTACTACTAATCCACACAGCATGCATTGATCCTAAAAAAAAAAATACAGCCCAATAGCACCTTGGGTGTACTTCTACATCATACTTACAACACCAGACTTGATTTCAAATCAAATAAACTTAAGCTCTTGTATACACTGTTCAATCCTACCAGGTCATTTTCACACAACTAATATCTACCACATTATTCATTATACCCACCTTGATTACCATCTACTATTCCAACTTCGTGTCTAGTTCTAGCTATGAAGAACCACAACTTCACACAATATTTTTACATGCCAAACATCTAAAAACATTAACCCACCAAAACTTCATAACAGTAAGGATCAATTATAATCCCATGATCTATCTTATTTAAAACCCATTAACACATCCTTCTTCTACACAACATTACTATCTACCCTTTATACAACTAAAATTAGGGCAAAGCTCTATAAGTCTCAATTAAACTCCCCTTTACAATCTCAGGGGCATCTAATTCAACAATACTCTTCCACCAAGTACCTTCATCAATAAACTATACACTTCTTTCTCACAACAAACACCGTCAACAACTCTTTTCATACTTCAAGCAAATAATAATTCACCTTAACTAATAACTCCTTCTCTACCTTCTACCAAAATAACACACGGGCACGTATCACTCCATTGATAACTCACCCTTATGGAAAAAGATTCGGCTATACATAAATTCAATAAATTGCCCTTACCACTTTTTTTGTTCTTATGCCTCTAAACCCCCAGTTCCAACCAACACAAGAACAACAAGTTGCTAGTGAATAAAAATAGGCCTCACACGGCTTCACTAGACTTTGATTTTGCATTTTGAATAAGAAAAGGAGATAAATGACAAGGCAACTATGCTAGTGAATCGAAAGAGCCCCACAGCCTACCATACAATCCACGCATGCTACTAGCTACCACATTAGTCTACCACTATAGAGAGGTAAATCATCCTCAAACATTGGTTATTCAATTAAAATATTTATTTGCACAAAAGTCACCCTCACTCTGACTTCTAACTCTGTGACTTCATATCACCATCTTCTTGGTCTTATCTCACTACCAATTGGTCATGACACTGACACTTTAACTTATACTACTATTCAGGTGGAAATGCAGTTCTAATATTTTTCTACATATTATTTCCTCTGAAATATGACATCTGTAATATAATTTTGAAAAGGACTAAATACTCTTAGTACTGCAGGCTGAAAAGCATGATTTCATTAAGATCAAGGTTCACACCAGAACCAATACACTCTGAAGCACTAAAGGACTCTTCCCAAGTCCTTACAAAACTCTTATATGATTCAATCAGAAAGAACTATACCATTTAGACTCTAAACTTCTATACTTGAATCAGCCCAATAATGAGACATGTCTGAGAACATCAGAGTAATGAAAGAATTGGGATGACTGTTCACATGCGAGACACCATAGCACAAATTAGAGTATGAAAGAGGGACATTCTGACTCTATTGCACAAACTAGAACATGAAGAAAGAGAGACATTCCTAAACGCCTTATAGCCTCCTGCTTATAAGTGTGGCGCGCTATATACCCATAAATAAGACTCTACCCAATGCAATTTTGCAGACACCCTAGGACCATAAACTGTGCTCTGATACCAAGTTTGACATGACCCGAACTAGGGCCTAATCGTGACGTACATTCCGAACCATAAAGGCCCGAAATCCCTTCTCTATATGGTAATCATGCACAACATTCATATAATAAAAAAAGATGCAAAAATATAATCTACTATAAAAACATGGTCAGTTCTAAATTCAACATAAGTATAAAAACTGTAAATCAACTATATCTAAATAACATCTGACTCAGTCTGTGAAATCTCTACAATATGAAAATTTGACAACTGTCTGAAACTGGGATGAGTGACATAATCTGAAAAGATAGGCCTTCTGGAATAGAGAAGGCTCACCAATGCAAAATCTGATCAGCTGTCTGAATTACTACTGCTTATCTGGACCCCTACACTTAACCTCAAAATCTGAAGGGATGGGGGGGGTCAATACAGATGTACTGGTACACAGAGCATATCCAAAATAATCATTTATTATTCAACATATATGAGAGCAATTTAAAATAGTTCATAAGTATATCATATAGTAAGAAATCACATGGGCATTTTAAAAGACTCTGTAAAAATCATCACAACTCTGAGAAATTTATGTTGCTTCTGCGCTAGGTGGTATACCCTACAACTCTGAAAAATTCTATGGGCTATATGGAAACTGCCATTAACTCAATAGCGAAGCCCCCAATCCAAGTGTGCCGTAAAGGTCGGAGTCTCTGAATCTACTATGCCACACGATCGTCGCTAGCGTACAATAATAATCTACCCGTATCTACAAATATAGTTTCAGGCTAAGAGTTGCTTGAACTCGCGCCTTCTTCGGGTAACAACCTAACCCTCTTTAAGCCTTTTTTTAAA
>NC_061113.1:11224971-11287661 GCF_002878395.1 Capsicum annuum | reverse complement strand
TTAAGTTATTGACCAAAATATTTTTCATCCTTTTAGCCAATATGCAAAGTTATTATGCAAAACATAGTGTTATTGAGTGGTCATCGTCCGATGTGACAATACACAATTATGTGATCATTGTCAGATGCGAAAAGACATCATTATGTGGTCGTTGTCGAATGTGACAAGACACTGAATTATTATACTGTATATTAAAATTACTGATTTGACTCAGCGTTTTGCAGGCTGTAATAAATGCACAAAATATAGGTGTTGATATGTAATTATAAAAATTTAAAGAATATTGAAATATTAAAAAATATAATTGAATTAAAAATATTGTAAAAATGTGATGTCATGTTATGTACGTGTGCAGATGATTGTGAAAAAATATTAAAGATGATGGTGAATTGATAAAAATTTCAACGTACAAAAAATTATTAATAATCATGAAAATTCAAATATGATAATAAATTGATAAAATTCTAAAGTAAGGATGATTATAAATAATTTGTCAATAATTGTAAAAAATATGTGAAAATGCGTTCTGTGTCCTTTAATGATTAGGGAGCCTGAAAACGTTAATTTTAAGCATGGAGAGCCGAAATTGGGTGTTAACACAAACCCATATATTATGGATAATCATGTTTGTAGGGTGTACCATCTAACTCAGAAGTAAATTAAAGAGTTGAATTAATGTTTTACAAGCAAGAATTGAAGCTCTTGAATTATGCCCATGTGTTTTTATGTATATTTTGCTAAATTATTTTCACAATGCTCTCGATTACTTTATATGAAATGTATGCTATTTTTTATTAGTTCTGCATACCAATACATTTCAAGTATTGACCCCCTCCATAATACAGATTTTGAGATACAGTCCCGTGGTCCATCACATCAATAGAATATTTGGGTAATGACAGAGTTAGTAGCCATCCATTTTTCAGGAGCCATTTATTCATATGTTGATTTTTTTCAATCTATGATCCAACCGACAACCTTGTCTCGGTCTAAACAGTTAGTATTCAGTAGAGGCTTGGTAGACGAGTTTTGATTATTATATTGTCATAACATTTTTGACATAATTTGATTTTCAGATTTTCTTAGTTTCATTATATCTTTTGCACTTTGGTCTATGTATGAATTATGCATGCTAAGGGGTCTCTTGGGCCTTCGTGGTTTGGGATGTCCGTCGCGGCCAGAACCTCGGCTCGGTCGTGACATGTACATATATTATGAGTTTTGAAAAGTGATTTAAGAGCATGATTTACTAAATTTCCTCTCTCATGATGAAATTTATCGTCTTAACATGTTATGAGTTGTTCAAATGAATTATTTAAAAGCTTGTGTTTAAATGCTTTACTATCACTTATGGATTTCGAAGTGGATTTGAGAGCATGAACCATAAGTCCCCATTTTTCAATCATGAGACTCATTTGTAACTAGTGTTGGGTCTGCTTTATGAATGATGATATAATATAACTTGCAAGTCTAGGTATGGAGATACCTATTATGGAGTGCCCTTAGCATAAGAGAAATAAATATTTTGATCTTGAAGAATGGTTTTAAATGACGAAAATTGGGTTTAAAGAAAGTTAGATGGTTACCCGAAGAAGGCATTTGAGTGTAAGGGATCAATGCTGAAAATCGGATTTTGCCAACTCGGGAGACATGACTGGCTTAGTCCTGATGTATGGATGGCCAATATATACTTGACCCTGAGGTACTGGTATATTAGAATAGTATGTAGGACCCTAATCCTTGAAGCAAATATATATATATATATATACATATTATGGTAAATTGATTTTACAGTGATCTCGACTATTTTACATGAAATATATGTTATTTTTGGATTGTTCTGCATACCAATACTTTTCAAGTGTTGACCCTCATAATACAGGTTCATAGGCATAGTCCCATGGTCTATCACACCAGTATAACATTTGAATACGATAGAGTTGGTGAGCCATCCATCTTTCGAAAGACATTTTTTCATATGTTGACTTCTTTCAATTAGGATCCAGCCAGGGGGGCTTGTCCTGGCCTAGACAGTTACTCCTTCCATTCCAAAATAATTAAATTATTGGGGTATGACACACCCCTTAAGAAAAACCTTTTAGGACATAAATTGTAGGTTACTTTCCACTATTACCCTTTTAATTTTTCTTAAATTACTCTCCTAGAAAAAGTGAAGTACATAGGAACCTCAATAAATAAAAGGGTAAAATTGAAAGAAATTTTCAACATATCTCTTGAAGAATGAACAATTCATTTATTTTCGACCTTAAAAAATAGCTCAACAATTCATTTATTTTGAAATGGAAGGATAGTATTCAGTAGAGGCTTTGTAGAAGGGATTTGAGCATTGTATTATCATAACCTTATTGACAAATTTTGATCATAAGATCAACTTAAATTTTATTATTACTTTTGCACATTGATTTAAGTATGTATTATGCTTATGATAGTATGCTAAGGGGTCTCTTGGGCCTTCGTGGTTTGATCGGCCAGGGTTTCGTCTCGGGATGTGACACTACCCATACCCCTGCTCCACAACTTGACCAACAACTCCTTACACTAACAGAAAATCCTTGTAATCATTTTTACAGGGACAAATCGGCCTCAATTGATTTACCTAAATGCGACTATAGCAACGGGGAAACTTGGATATTCCAGGATCAAAAATATTTTGAGACCTACAACACATCGTATAAATCTTTCCTCCTTCTTTATTTAAGACAATGCCCATGAATGGTATCAATGGATGTACCGAAACTGTCAATTGTGTGGTTAGGATCACTTATTAAAGTACATCATTACTCGTTTTTGTCACGTCCCAAAATGACACCTAGGCGTGACTGACTCCCGACAACACCGCTTGCCGGGAGAATCAAATTTCTATACATTCATATATGTACAAATACTAAGATAGAAACATACATTACACTATGTGCAGGAAATAATCATTAATACCAGATAATTATCCAACAAGATATCTCGTAGCAATTTATGAAAACTACAATAGTTTAGATAACAAATTTCTAACCCAAGTTCCATACTGAGTTCATGGAGCATCTACATAGAGTTACATGAGTTCAACTTTTGGGAATACAAATACGTAAGGATGAATGACAGCCTTCACAAATAATGCGAAGGCTCACCTTAGTGATAGAATCCACACGTAAATATAGTCAACCATGAGCCTCTCTCTCTGCAGCCGTATCTACACTTGTGCAAGTAAGGAGTGAGCTATATAAATATAACCCAGTAAGATCCTCAACCCGCTACTGTAATACCCCTGGAACAAGTGTTAGAAAATACAAAGAAAAACAAAATACGCAAATAATATGTACATAATATCTTTCATAAAATAATATCAATAAGATTTCCAAAGAGGCTCAAAAATGTCATCCTATATCTCAACTCAATCCACACTTACGAATTGTCATAAACGGCACTGAAGGTGATCGGCTTAACACCCCAACAAGTCCACAGCAGCATATATAATTCCCCAAAAAGTCAACTACAGCAGCATGTACAAACCTCTAACATATTACGGTAACATTGGGAATACCCCTAACATATTACGACAGCATAAGTAATTCCCCTAACATATTACGGCAGCATAAGTAATGCCCCTAACATATTACGACAACATAAGTAATGCCCCTCACATATTAAGGTAGCTATGTATTTCCCTAAAGACTATAACGGCGGCGAAGACAATATATTCAACGCCCCAGCCTCACCTCACATTTTACCTCTAATCAATTCTCAATACACTTTTCAAAATAAATATCCACAGCTAGTCAAAGGCCACAAATTCTACCAAGTTCATGCTTTTCCCAACACATGGACTAGGCAGAAAAATATAATTTTTATAAATCAAATTTGAAAAGGAAGCATCAAAGCTTAAAGTCTCACTTACCTCGCTAAAAATAAGTTCCAAAACCTCACTATGCATAGAACACCAACCAAATAGCCTTCAATGGCTTCAATCTATGCAAAAATATTAAATCACGATATCAATTATATTATTCGGGGTCAAGTCTCAAAATCCCTAACCTTTAAGTTCAAAGCTAAATCTTAATATCTCACAACACCTTAACCCATGAGTTTAAGAATAATCTAACGAAAGAAAGGCAGTCAAAACAAGAAATTCAAATTACTGGCCAATAGTTTCATCATTGTTACTGTTAATCAATAACACATCCTGGATATTCCCCCTTGCTAGTTTGTTCAAAGTGATGAAATTATCAAGTGAAACAACTATTGAAAGAAAATGGATTCTGCCAGTTCTCAGTTTTCAGAATTCTGTGCCAAAAACTACAAAATAATCATACCTTATCACTTCACAAAGACACTTGCTAACACTGTGTAGACTCTCTGTTAATGTCTTTCTGTTTCTCTTATGTTGTCTACTGATTCTTTCCAAGAAATAAAGGAAACCACAAACATATATATAGGGAAATTGGGTACTAGCAAAATGATTGATCCCCTTTAATCATGAAAGACATAAGGGAGTGGGTGCGGCCCTTTTCCAACATCCCTTAAATAATATTAATCACATGGCCCATCTGTCCCTCAAAAAAAATAATTGGGTTATTATATTCTCCGCCACTTAAAATAGCGTTCGTCCTCGAACGAAGATGGAATCATACCTGAAGTGTCGAATAAGTGTGGATATGTAACTTGCATCTTTTCCTCTGACTCCCAAGTGGCCTCCTCGGTTGGATGATTACACCATAATACCTTCACAGAGGCTATCTTCTTCGACCTCAACTGTCGCACTTGCCTATCAAGAATAGCTATCAAGTTTTCATCATGTCACATTCTCATCAAGATCTACATCTTATGGCTAGATCTTATGGCTGTCATCACTGACATAACGTCTAAGCAAAGACACGTTAAACACAGGATGAACTGCTGACAATCTTAGAGGTAAAGAAAGCCTATACGCCACCAATCCAATTCGGTCCAAAATCTCATAGGGACCAATGTATCTAGGACTTATCTTAACTTTCCGGCAAAACCTCATAACTCCTTTCATGGGAGAAACATTCAAAAAAACTTTTTCCCCCTTTTCAAACTCCAAATCACGGACCTTTTATCTGCATAAGACTTCTGCCTTCTTTGTGACATCTTAAGTCGATCCCGTATCACTGCAACCTTCTCCAATGTTTGCTGAACTAAATCTGGACCTAATAACTGCTCTTCGCCGGGCTCAAGCCAGCCAACTGGTGAATGACACTTGCGTCCATATAGAGCCTCATACGGTGCCATTTGAATGCTCGACTGGTAGCTATTATTATAAGCAAACTCTGCTAAAGGCAACTGGTCATCCCAATGGCCACCAAAGTCAATAGCGCAAGTTCTAAGCATGTCTTCCAAGATCTGAATAACTCGCTCAGACTGCCCGTCGGTCTGCGGATGAAAAGTTGTACTCAACTCAACCTGCGAACCTAATGCCTTCTGAAAAGATTTCCAAAACTTAGCAGTGAACTGTGCACCTCAATCAGATATGATTGATATAGGCACACCATGAAGCTGAACTATCTCCCAAAGGTAAATTTCTACTAACTGCTTCGCGCTATAAGTAACCCGAACTGGTATGAAATGGGCAGATTTTGTAAGTCTATCCACTATCATCCAAACTGAGTCCTGCTTTCTAAAAGTATTTGGCAACCCAATAAAGAAATCCATAGTAATTCTTTCCCACATCCACTCCGGAATAAATAATTTTTGCATCGTTCTGCCAGGTTTTTGATGTTCATACTTTACCTGCTGATAATTTAAACAATTAGTCATATGTTTCAAAATATCAACCTTCGTAACTTTCCACCAGTATACTCCGCACAAGTCTTGATACATCTTTGTAGCACCAAGGTGGATAGGATATCGCGAGCTATGAGCCTCATCAAGAATTAGTTGCTCACATCTCCTACAATGGGAACACACAATCTTCCATGACGACGTAGCACACCTTCACCATTAATAGTAAAAGATTTAACACCGCTCTTCAACACTCGATCTCAAATCCCAACAAGGTAGGGATCATCATATTGATAAGTCTTAACTTTCCCAACTAAGGATGACCGAACCACCATAACTGCAAGTAACTTGCCAGGTACGGTGTGACCAATTCGAGCCTTATGATTGGCTAAAGACTGAATATCCTTAACCATAGGTCACCTTTCGACAGCAAATCGGTCCAAAATGCCCATAGACTTCCTACTTAAAGTATTTGTTACTACATTAGCCTTACCAAGATGATATAAGATAGTAAGATCAAAATCTTTAAGTAACTCTAACCACCGTTGTTGTCTCAAATTTAGATCTCTTTGCTTGAATAAGTACTGAAGAATTTTGTGATAAGTATAGATTTCACATGGCTCACCATAAAGATAATGACGCCAAATTTTGAGTGCAAATACAACTGTGGCCAATTCCAAGTTGTGGGTTGGATAATTCTTCTCATAGACCTTTAGCTATCGAGAAGAATATGCCACCACTTTACCATTTTGCATTAAAACATAACCCAATCCAATTCGATAAGCATCACAATAAATAGTGAAGCCACCCCCAGTAGTAGTCAAAATCAGAGCCGAAACCAATGCCATCTTTAATTTCTGAAAACTTTCTTCACATTCATCTGATCATAGAAAAACCACACCCTTTTGTGTTAAGCCCGTCAATGGAGAAGCCTCTTTTGAGAAGCCCTCAATAAACCTACGATAATAATTAGCTAGCCCCAAGAAGCTGCGTATCTCCGAAATAGTTCTAGGTCAAGGCCAATCCCAAACTGCATCAACCTTCTTTGGATCTACATCAATCCCATCTTTTGACACCACATGCCCTTAAAGGAAATCCTGTCCAACCAAAACTCACACTTTGAGAATTTGGCATAAAGATTGTGTTCTCTAAGTATCTGCAACACAACTTTCAAGTGTTGTCCATGCTCCACCTCAGTCCAAGAATAAACCAAAATGTCATCAATGAACACAATAACAAATTGGTCTAAATATGGCTTGAATACCCTGTTCATGAGGTCCATAAATGATGTAGGTTCATTAGTCCGTCCAAAAGACATCACTAAAAATTCAAAATGCCCATACCTGGTTTGAAAAATTGTCTTAGTGATATCTTCGGCCTTAATTCTCAATTGATGGTAACCTGATCTCAAGTCAATTTCGAAAAAGTGTGTAGCACCCTGCAACTGGTCAAATAAACCATCAATACAAGGCAAAGGATATTTATTTTTGACTGTTGCCTTATTCAACTGCCTGTAATCGATGTACATTTTCATCGTGCCATCTTTCTTTTTTCACAAATAACACAGGTTCACCCCAAGGTGACATACTAGTCCTGATGAATCCCTTATCAAGTAACTCCTGGAGTTGAACCTTTAATTCTCTATACTCTATGGTAAGATGGAATAGAAATAGGTTGAGTTCCTAGCACTAAGTCAATGTTGAACTCTATTTCCCGCATCGGAGGTAGCCCAGTTAAATTATCTAGAAATACATCAACAAACTCTCGAACAATAGGAACATTATCAATAGAAACATCTTCTGCCTGAGTGTCATGAACAGTAGCAATGAAACCTAAGCACCCATGATTAATCATTCGGCGTGCTTTAACATAAGATATTATCTTTCCCTAAGTCACAGGAGTCATACCCTTCCACACAAAGGAATTTCTCCCAGAATATTAAAATGTATGAGCTTGGCATAACAATCAACCAAAGCGTAACATGACGCCAACCAATCCATGCCCATAATCACATTAAAGTCAGTCATGGGTAACACAAATAGATCTACTATGGTGTCCTTACCCTGAATAGATACCACACAATCTCTATAAACTCTATTAACTGATAAGGTCTCCCCTATCGGGGTCATACAATATATGGCACAACAAGAGTCTGAATCCTTCTTTCAAAGAATAAAGCAAAAGATGGAGACACATACGAGTATGTAGAACCAGGATCAATAAGAGAATAAGCCTCATGAGAGTCTACAGTGATAATACCTATGACCACTGCATTAGATGCCTCTATGTCCTATCTAGACATAGCAAAGAATCTCAGTAGCCCACCTGCTGACTGAGAACCATGAGCACCCTGTTGACCCTGTCGACGAGTACCTTGTGGAGCGATCCTAGCCGGCTGAGTGTGAGCATGAGCACCTGTAACATCTCTCTGAATCTGAGCAGTAGATTGAATAGAACCAAAATCTCCCTTAGGACAAAACTTTTCAATATGCCCTCTTTCACCATAAGTATAACAAGAACCACCAACTCCAAAATAATGTCCACTATGATTCCTACCACAATTAGAATATTTCGAATACTGCTCGAACTAAAAAAAACTGCTACCATTCCTCTGTATCAGCTGCTTTAGACCGTGCCTAGCTGGATGGCTATTCCTTAAAGATTGGCCTACTGAGTCTGACTGCATAGGACTAGACTATCCATGATCAAACCCACTCTTGCTCCCAGACAGAGCACCACTAAAACCACCTGAATATGTTCCCTCTTATTTTCTCAATTAATCTTTTCCATCTCATAATAGGACTTAGAACAGAGAGCAGTGTCAACCACCTCAAAAAAGGACCCATTATGCACATCCCGTATTACAGGACCACGATAACGAGCCTCAAGTCCATCCATAAACTGTCTTACTTTCTCCTGTTCATCTGTCACTAAAGATGGAACATACTTGGACAACCTAGTAAACTTAGCTTCATACTTAGTGACTATCCATAAACATAGTTAAAAATTCTGACCAAGTGATCGATGGTAGTCTTGCTTGTCTTCCCCTCAAAATGGAAGTCCACCATCCCTCGGGAGACCCTGAGAATAGAAAAGTGGTAAATTCTACACCACGAGTCTCCCTCAATCCCAAAGTAGTCAATATCTTCTTGCAGCGATCTATAAACTTTTGAGGCTTAACAGAAGATGGTGTAGCATCAAACTCTAGTGGCTTAAGATCTATGAAACTCTTCAGATCCTTGGGTGGCCCTATAGCTGCAATCAGATGATCAACTGGCAGAGGTACCTGAGAGGTTACACCATTCAACTGAACTTATGCTTGCGTCTACGAAGTATCCTGAGGGCTGGAATTTCACTCTGATTAGGTACCAATGCCTAAGTACATTAACATTCTTACCACTACGTCTGCAGGCAATGTAACAGTAGGTGCAGCAACTCCAGGCTGAGCACCGGTCTGCATCCTAGTTCGAGGCCTAGTTAGATGAGACCCAATTCGACCACCCCCATGGGTAGGATCCTGTCCAGTACTACGTCCAACCGGTGCATTAGATCGACTAGCAGAGAAAGAACTCAACTGTGAAATAATATTTAAAGGTTAATACTTAATTCAACTCAACGCACAAATACTGAAAAAAAGAAAAGGGAACTTCCTAGATGTTCCATAGCCTCACGTTCATAAGTATGGGCTCCTACATATCCATTAACGAGAATCTACTAAACACTACTCCATGACCTGGGACCTGAAGCCTACACTTTGATACCAACTTTGTCACGTCCCAAAATAACCCCGAGACATGACTGGCTCTCGACAACACCGTTTGCCGGGAGAACCAAATTTCTATACATTCATATATCTACAAATACTGAGATAAAAACATACACAACACTATGTACACGTAATAATCATTAACGCCAGATAATTATCCAACAAGATATCTCATAGCAATTTATGAAAACTACAATAGTTTAGATAACAAATCTCTAACCCAATTCCCACACTGAGTTCATGGAGCATCTACACAGAGTTACATGAGTTCAAATTTTGGGCATACAACCCCAACGAAAGGAAACATAAGCCAAAAATAACTAAGGATGAATGACAACCTTCACGAACAATGCGAAGGCTCACCTTAGTGATAGAATCCATACGTAAATACAGTCAACCACGATCCTCTCTCTCTACAGCCGTATCTGCACGTATGCAAGTAAGGAGTGAGCTATATAAATATAACCCAGTAAGATCCTCGACCCACTACTTTAATACCCCTGGAACAAGTATTAGAAAATACAAAGCTCAACAAAATACACAAATAATATGTACATAATATCTTTCATAAAATAATATCAATAATATTTCCAAAGAGGTTCAAAAATGTCATCCTATATCTCACCTCATTCCACACTTACGACTTGTCATAAACGGCAGTGAAGGTGATCGGCCTAACACCCCAACAAGTCCACAGCAGCATATATAATGCCCAAAAAGTCTACTACGACAGCATGTACAAGCCCCTAACATATTACGATAGCATAAGTAATGCCCCTAACATATTACGGCAGCATAAGTAATACCCCTAACATATTACGGCAGCTATGTATTCCCCTAGAGACTATAACGGTAGCGAAGAAAATATATTCAACGCCCCAACCTCACCTCACATTTCACCTCTAAACAATTCTCAATACAATATTCAAAATAAATATCCATAGCTAGTCAAAGGCCACAAATTCTACCAAGTTCATGCTTGTCCCAACACATGGGCTAGGCAGAAAAATATATTTTATATAAATCATATTTGAAAAGCAAGCATCAAATTTTAAAGTCTCACTTACCTCGCTAAAACAAGTTCCACAACATCACTATGTGTAGAACACCAACCAAATAGCCTTCAATCTATGCAAAAATATTAAATAACGATATCAATTATATTATTCGGAGTCAAGTCTCAAAATCCCTAACCTTTAAGTTTCGAGTTAAATCTTAATATCTCACAATACCTTAACCCATGACTTTAAGAATAATCTAACAAAAGAAAGGCTGTCAAAACAAGAAATTCAAATTACTGGCCAATAATTTCATCACTATCACTGTTAATCAATAACACATCCTGGATATTCCCCCTTGCTAGTTTGTTCAAAGTGATGAAATTATCAAGTGAAACAACTATTGAAAGAAAATGGATTCTGCCAGTTCTCAGTTTTCAGAATTCTATGCCAAAAACTATAAACTAATCATACCTTATCACTTCACAAAGACACTTGCTAACACCATGTAGACTCTCTGTTAATGTCTTTCTGTTTCTCTTATGGTGTCTACTAGTTCTTTCCAAGAAATAAAGGAAGCCACACACATATATAGGGAAATTGGGTACTAGCAAAATGATTGCTCCCCTTTAATCATGAAAGACATAAGGGAGTGGGTGTGGCCCTTTTCCCACTTCTCTTAAATAATATTAATCACATAGCCCATCTGCCCCTCAAAAAAATAATTGGGTTATTACAGTTTTGGCTACAAATCACCAGAGAGTTTGATAGCAAAATTATAGATGACATCATCTGTACGGGATTATCTTTCTCAATTTGAGAAATTAGCTAATCAGATAAAGAAAGTCTCACCGCTGATGATAAAACATTATTTCATATTTGGGCTTAATCTGGATATTAAATCTGATGTGTTATCATTTAGGACAACAAACCTTAATGAGGCCATTGGACTCGGATTCGTGCAAGAACAAAAACACTTGGAGCAACCCAAACCTTTAACCCAGTCTCCATCCTTCGCAAAATCAGCCCCAACAACTTACTCACCCCATAATACACATAGTTCTAAATTGTTTTCCCCTGTTTCTCCTATACCACGTGTTGTGGCTACACCACTTCTAGGCATTGGTCGAACTCCATTCAGGAAACTCACGCCGGCAGAAATTCAACACAAATGCGAACTAAACTTGTATTTTAATTGTAATGAGAAATATCACAAGGGTCATTGTTGCTCAATCCAACCTCAGTTGTTTCTTCTCTGCTAGATGATGAACCCGATAATGAACCGGGCTTATTTAATGTGGCGTTTGTTTTTTCTTTGGTTTACACATGGTAAAATCCAACCCAAGATTTAAGGAAAATTGTTTGTTGCCATTGTCAAAGTACTTTTCTGTCAAAGATTTTGCAGCTGGAAATTTCTCCAATTCATATGGAAATAGTAAAATTTGCATCTTTCATTAACATTATGGATGACATCAACAATCCCATTATTATCTCTATAAATAGGGACCTTCTTTCTCATTCATAGAATATCAACTTTCAAGAGTTTTCTTTCATTCTCTTCTCTTTCTTTAGAGTATTTAGTTACGGTGTGTCCTGGGAAACACTTGTCTGAGTCCTTCTTTTGGAGTGATTTTCTGAGGTTGTTCTCTGGGATATTTGGATTAATTAGAGTAACTACTCTAATTTATGTAACCTCTCTATTTTACTCTTATTGATATAGTGAAATTGCTCCTCTCCTCTTGTGGACATAGGTCATACTGACCAACCCATGTTAAATTTGTGTCTCCTTTATTTTCTTTAATTACCTTTATTATCAACTTATTATTTTCTTTGTTATTGTCATTATAACATTGTTTGGCTAAATTCCACTATAACCGGGTTCGCGATCCTTACAACTTGGAACCATCTCCAGCACCTTTGATTCACCTCCTCCAAATAGTGTTGTTGATAGTTCCTCTCTTCTTTACTCTTAGTCTTCAAGCTTTTTCTCGGGGTTCGCATGCGACTCCGTTTTACTAGTTTCACAAAGGCATCAGTTCAAATACTAATTGTGCGGGCAGCACACACAACTTCATTCATCCCCAAATTGCCCAGAAACTCAAATTACCAATAGAGGCCTTCTCTGGTTTTTCTATTATGGTTGGGAATGGACATTGTTTACGTTGTTAAGGGTAATTCATGGAGCTTTCATTACCATACAGGGGTTTTCCTTTAGAACAACTATTTTTGTTGTTGATTTACATGGGTTTGACTTGGTTTTGGGAGTGGCATGGCTAACTACTTAATTTGGGGCCTAGTGTGACAGATTATGTCAAATGTATGTTTGAGTTTACTATTTCAGGACAACACATTCGTTGGGTTGCTAATCCTATTTCTTCCCCGGCTCAAGTCAATCTTTCTACCCTTTGTCGTTTTTGCCAAAGTAATTCCATCTATTACCTTCTTCGTCTAGATCTCCACTCTGCTGAAAATTCCACCATCATTCTCCTGCCTTAACTTCACTACTTGAGGATTACACGGATAATTTTCAATCACCTGTATCTCTCCCACCCTCCCGACCTCAAGACCATCGTATTCCACTTTTGCCAAGAGCAAATCCTATTAATGAGGGTCTATATCGCTATCCCCGTTTTTAGAAAGAAGAAATTGAGCACCAGGGTCAGAAATGTGAGCCCATATTCATTCCCTATTCTTTTGGTGCAAAAGAAGGATGGAACTTGGCATTTCTGTGTAAACTATCGGGCAGTAAATTCCATTACTAGAAAAGATTACTTTCCGATTCCAACAATAGATGAATTATTAAATGAGCTACATAATGCCATTTTTTCTCAAAATTGGATTTTCTTGCCGGGTGTCACCAAATTCGCCTTCATCCCCTAATATTGAAAACAGATTTTCGCACGTATGGTGGTAATGAGTTCACAGTAATGCCATTTGGGCTCCAATACCCCCTCCACTTTTCAATCCACAATGTATTCTATTTTCAACCCTTTTCTTCGTCAATTTGTCCTAGTTTTTTTGGATGACATTCTTGTTTATAGCAAATCCTGGCCAGCTCATTTGGATCATCAAACATTGGTGTTTGACACTCTTCGCCAGAACTCATTGGTGGTTAAGCATTCAAAATGTCATTTTGGACAATCTTCAATATGTTTTTCATCAGAAGGCCTCGGAGGATCCAGAGAAAATCTATATTTTCCTGGTCGTTACTAGAAAATCAAGGATGTTTGCGGATTTCTAGGTTTGATGGGCTATTACCCTTGTTTTGTCAAAGGATATGCTCAGCTTGCCTCTCCCCTTAATGACCTTTTCACGGGTCAGAAGCTTTGAGTACAATTCCTTTTCTATCTTTGCCAGATTTTTCCAAAGTGTTTATGGTGGAAATTGATGTATCAGGTACCGGAATTGGTGCAGTTCAATTTAAACTTGAACTTTTTAGAAGACTAATTGGTTTCTTGCTCATTTTCATTAGTCATTGAGATGTCTATAAACAACCCAATTTAGGTGTTAAGAGGGTTAATACTCCTGCTTATCATTTAAGTTTGTAACACTCACACAATAATCTTTAATCATGTTCATGTTAGATAAAATAGTAGCCATCTACTGTAAAGTCACTTTGCCAAACAAAGATTTAATATGAAAACATAATTGGAGAATAATTAAGCCATCTTTCTTGATCTTCACAGTAAAAACTTTAATGTTCTATTTACTAATGAAATCAAACTCGCGATAGGTTTAATAATAACAGCCCGATTACAATTTCCCAAAGATAAAAGGGTTCGGATGAACCTCTTGCACGTCAAATAAATGCCTGTTTGGGATTGTTTTTTCCTAAAATAAATTTATTTTGAAAAATATAGTATTTCGTAAACTTGCTAAAGTGTTTTTAAAAAGAAGCAAAAATAGTTTTTCTACTTTTTGAAAGAAGCAAAAAAAAACTTACGCTTTTCAAAATAAGCAGATAATTATTTTTTTAATGACCTATCACTTAATTTTTAAATTCATTTTGTTTGATGTTTCTAAGTAATATTTAAATTATTATAGTAATATTATATTATTATTTAATATTTAAATTATTACAGTCATAGAGGCGGAGCTAGCCCTCTTTAAAGGTTCGTCCGAACCCCCCTTCGACGGAAAAATATACTATTTATACATATAATTAAAATTATCTTTTATATGGTTATAGTAGGTGTTGAACCCCTTTGACTTAATTTTCTTTGAATATTGAACCTCCTTACCTGAAATCCTGGCTCCGCCTCTGATTACAAGACATGATATTCTCAACATAAAAATAAAAATGAATTAGCAAGAAACAACTTCAAATCTCTTTCACCATCTCAGCAGTGATAGGTTCCCAAAGGTTAAACAAACAGGGTGTTAAGTTATTTGCAAAGCAGATGAAGATGCTTCAGCTTAATCTTCATCTTCCAATCTGATAATCTCTGCACAAGAAGAAATGTTGGCGGATCATAACGATTCTTAGATAGTCATATATGCATTGTACATGAAAGAAAAAAAAGAAGTGGAAACTTGATAATCAATTTTTTCCAGAACACAACAGATACTATGCAATTAGTGCCTTTTTTTCTTCGATTAAGGAATATGAGTGGTGTAACAATATAGCAGGTAGATAGCTTACCATCACTTATTGGAAAAGTGATCTTCTCATAATTTACTAAGGATGTGTCTTCTCTTTGTGTTGGGTCCATCTTGAGGAGCAAATGTACAAATTTTTTAGGGATCTTTGCAATCTCCAACTCTTTAAGAGCAGTGAGGGATTCGTGACCATTAGGGACCTTCAGTTTGTTGCAATTTTCTATTTTCATGTTAGAAAGTTTGGGCATAGAATTGTTTTCTATAGTCCAACTCTCCAGAAACTTCAAATTCAAGAGTTCCAAATGCCTGAGTTGAGTATAACCCGAAGCAGGACTGACCATTTTCGTGCCTTCAAAAGCATTATCATCGAGGACTAGAACACGTAAATGGGAAAGCTTAAATAGATTTTGCATAGGATCTTTCTCAAGTTCAGAGCCAATCAGGACTATCTTTGTTAAACCTTGGGAGATGTTGTATCTGGCAGGAAGCTCATTGATATGTCCTTCAATGGAAAAGATTCGGACACCCAAGTATTCCAATACTTCCCTGATAAGTGAATGCCTCTGATCAACAAAGCAATCAAAATTTCTGATATCTATAGACAACTGAATCTGTCCGTTTGAAGGTTTTTTCAGATGCTGGTTGATGAACTGCAGGTCAGGGAAATAACCGTCAACCTTCATGGCTACGCTATGGAGTTTGTTCATTGTTTGCAGATCAGCAACATTGCACACCTTTGTGATGAAGTTTTCTAGGGTCTCAAGCTCTGTCATGCCATCAAGCCTCAACTTATCTCCGTTGTATGTTTGAAACATACGTGGAAGATATAGATGTTTCATTCTTCTCATATTCCGCAAAACATTTGGCAGAATCACCTCGTTAATCAAATCATCCACTCGCAAGTCAAGTATTTGCAAGTTAGAAGTGATGGACAACGATAAGTATTCGTCCAGAAAACATCTTTTGAAACTCAGATACTTCAAATGGACTAGCTTGGATAACCCTTGGAGTACTAAACCAGTATTCTTTTTCTGATCATCACCTGATAACTTATCGTCATATGATCCAAAGTCAACCCCGTCAAAATCAAGAAGTCTTAGTAGCTTTAGCTCCTCGACATCAAAAGGCAATATTTTTACAGGTTTCCTAACTTGCTGTTTGTGTGGGTCAAGGATATGCAGGCTATGAAGATGCTTATTTTTGGTGATCAGATCAATGGCTCTGGCCTTCCTAGACACAGGGACAATCGCCGTAATCTCTTTCTTGATGATAGTAATGGTGAGGAGGAGGAGGACGACGAGGAAGAGGAGGTATCCGAAACCAAATATTGGTTGAAATTAATCTGGTTACCCATTGATATGCTTAGCAGTCGCATCATTTTATGAATGCGGCAAGATTTGAGTCGTGTAGCAGTTGGAACATCCTCTTCTTCCACCTCAATCATACCCATTTTGTCGAGTTCAGTTAGATATTGTTCTGCAATATTTAACGATGCTCCTTCATCTCTCATGTCTTGCAGCTTCACTAATCCATCAACTATCCAAAAGTGATATAATTTCTCCACATCTATCACCGAATCTTCAGGCCAAAGTCCCAAGTAAATAAAACAAAGTTTAAGGTGATATGGCAAGTCATCAAAGCTTGGAGTTAAGACTTGTTGTAATACACTGTCATTGAGAATTGACGTTAAGTGTTGATGCACTGTATTCCATTCATTCAGGCTCTCTGCCTGCCAAAACTTGAGCCAGCTTGATGATGGCTACTGGGTGCCCTCCACAGCGTTTCACCATTTTCTTACTTTCCATTTCCATGCCTGCTCTTAATTCAAACACCTCATCTCCTGCCAATAACAAATGTAGTATAAAAATTAATTTCAGTTCTGTTTATGGGGCTTTATATTATTATTATTCTTTTCGGTGATACAATATTAGATAATTTTACCATCTAAGAGACTAACAACTAGCTATTGGCATGGGCGTCATGCAAAAACTAATAACTGCGAATCACGTCGGTGATAAATCAGACGACACATAAAATCATGATAAAAAAATATATTATTGATAGATTTGAGCAAATGATCTACATATTATGAAAACTAATATCAAAAAATATAAAATTATTTGAGAGAAAGTCTGTGAAAATATTAAAGTAGATTCTTTTTGGAATCATAGATAGTTAAGTTTCTAGAATAGTTTAATGTAATATTGAGGATAATCAACTTGAAGAAGTATCTAGATATTCTAGATAATTTAGGAAGAAGAAACTAGAAAAGGATAATGTAGTCTATTTGGTATTTGTATTTAGGAAAGTTCTACATATTAGAGGGTGCTAGACATTTGAAGAAGATATTTGTTGAAGAACATAGAACATTCTAGATCTGTGGTATCTAGAATCATCCCTACACAAGTATAAATAGGAGATAATATTAGGCATTTGTAACCAACAAAAAATAAATACAATACAAAGTAAATTCAAGTAGTCCTTTTCCAAATCCAAGTTCCTCCTTTCAATATCTTCCTTCACCTTTTCAGCTTCCTCTTCTAAGTTGAATATCCAATCTTAGTTAATGATCATTGGCAAGTAGAAGGTCTCCCCAATTACACCTTTCTTCTATTATTCTCTACATGGTATCAAAGCCAAAGTCATAGATTGACTTGTGTTTATTTCAAGATTGGGTTTGTGGTTGATTCAACTAGTTTGTCTGAATGTATTTAAGTCGTCGCGTTAATAGAGTGGAAATGGAGTTGTTGAATCGGTCCAATTACAAGGTATGAAATACTTGAATGCAATCATACCTTATGAGCAAGGATTTGTGGGATGTTATTAACGGGAGTGGCACAGAAGATGGACCAAAGAATAGTAGTGCATACAAGAAGTGGAAGAAGATTAATGCGATGACAAAGTTCATTCTGAAGAGGTCCATCTCCTCCATTTTATTTGACCGTATTATAAGGTGTAAATCAACTCATGAAATTTGGAGGACCTTTAATCAGTTGTTCAATGAGAAGAATGAAGCCCAACTACCAATATTGAATAATGAATTGGCGAACACCACTCAAGGTAATCTTTCTATTTCCGAGTACTTTTTAAAGATCAAGAACCTATGTTCTAAGATTTCTTTTTCGAATACGGACGAGGCTATCTCTGAAGCACGAATGAGAAGAATTATCATTCGTGGTTTAAAATCAGAATATATTTCCCTGTGACATCAATTCAGGGATGGGCTAAACAACCATCCCTAGAGGAATTTGAGATTTTATTGTCGTAACAGGAGTTACTAGCCAAACAATTGGTTGGTGAATTTGTTCAAGAAAGGGAAGGAAATGCTCTTGTAGCTGACAAGAAAAATATTGAAGGAAAAAGCAAGAGATATGCCTCACTCTCGATTCTCAGGTGGTTCAAGTTCGTCTGGAAAGAACGAAGAATATGTTAACAATTATAGTAAGACGCCTCTCAAATGTTATTGGTGTGGCAAAGTAGGACACATAAAAAGATATATTGTTGCGCCATGGAAAGAAACATGACTCAAACTGAAAAAATTATTGAAGAAGAAGAAGGCTAGAGAAAATGTTTAGCAGTTGAGAGTAAAGCAATAGATGCCTTGGCTTCCATAAATTTGGAAAGAGATTGGATCAGATATAATACAATCCATCTTGTGAAGAAAGAAGGCACTGATAATAAACAAGATGATACTGAAGATGTTCAAACTGAAAATGTGGTAGCTGCTAACGAGGAAATCAGAGAAGCAGATCTTGAAATTGGTAATAAAAGTCTGAAAGTGAAAGATGTTGAAATAGAATCTGAGCAGGCAGTATTTGAAACTATACATGCCAGTGATGACCTTTTCGGAGAAAGATTGAGGGAGATATAATAAAGTTAAAGTCTTTTGATAAATCATCTACCATATCAAGGTCAACCACTAGTATAGAGAAAATACCAGAAGTAGATGAAGAAGCAAAATATCAAATAAATGAAAAAGCTGACCTCAAAGTCTCAATTTTAGATAGAGAGACAAAAGGTATATTTTTGAAACCTTTGAAGCTACTAGACAGTTTGATGAGAAATTGGAAACAAAAGTTGATGGTGAATCCTACTCTAATTTTGAGATTTTAAAGGAAATTAATGATCAGATCATCACCAACTCAGATGAAGAAGCTGATACTAATAAAATTTCTTCATATCATGGAGTTGCATTAAAAGGAGAGGTAACACTAAAATATCATAGTTTCTAATTTTTCTTTGATATGTGTTTATCCACATAATATAGTTGTTGAGGAGCTAAGAGAAAGGAAGAATCTAAAAACTCAATAACATAAAACTTGGCAAGGAGGTTATTTATATGGTTTGCAAAGGCCAACAAGGTCTATTGTCAAGCCAGTCCGCTACAAAGATTTTCATCACATATTCTTGTTTCTTTGTAGGGGCAGTCATTAACAAAAAATCTTCATCATTGGAAGAAGAAAGAAGATTTGGGAAAAAACTGCTAAGAGTTTCACCAAGGCATGGTTCAAAACTTCATTTGAGTTCTTCCACGACAAGTTCAGGCTAGCTTCCAAGAAATCACTTTAAGGGGGAGTGTGAATTATTAAAGTAGATTTTTTTTAGCATCATAGATTTCTAGTTAAGTTGCTAGAATAGTCTAGTCTAGTATTTAGGATAATCAGCCTGAAGAAATATCTAAATATTCTAGATAATTCTAGAAAGAAGAAAATAGAAAAGGATAATGTAGTCAATTTGATATTTGTATTTAGGAAAGCTCTAGATTTTAGAGGATGTTAGATATTTGAGAGAGATATTTGTGGAATAACATAGCACACTCTAGACTTGTGGTATTTAGAATCATTCCTACACAAGTATAAATAGGGGATGACATTAGGCATTTGTAATTAACCAAAAACAAATTTAATAAAAAGTAAATTCAAGTAGTCTTCTTCCAAATCCAAGTTCTTCCTTTCAATAGCTTCCTTCACCTTTATAACTTCCTTTTCTTAGTTGAATCTTCCAATCTTAGTTAATGATCTTGGGCTAGTAGAAGGTCTCCCCAATTATACCTTTCTTCTCCAATTATACCTTTCTTTTGTTATTCTCTACAAAGTCTTCATCTAAATAATACTCTTAAACTACTACATTGAGGATGCTATTATGAGAAGTAAAGATTTTCTTGTTATAAAAGTCCCAAAAATTCTCCTTCAAAAAGGATTAATCAATTATGGAAGAAATCTTTTGCAATAAGGAAACATTTCCACCAAGAAAACTCTTGGAGTAAAATACAACTATGGTAAATCCAGGTAAACCAGAAAATTGAGGGCAAACTCTAACATTAGCCACTCTTCACAACCAGTGATTTAAAAGATAGTTATGGAACTCACATCAGGGTGGGGTACTAGCAATGCCTCACGACTCATGAGTCATGTGTTGGGCTTAGTTCAATGAGTCCTACATCATATGTGTCCAACTGCACGCTCTAAACACACCTAATGCCCAGTACTCGATGTTCACTAACAGTTCTTACACAAATTATATGTCAAATTTCTTATACTGTCGATCCTCATAATTCTTTAACAAATGAATAATGCATAGTGGTTTTTTCATCTATAAAAGTAAGAAAAATAAAAATCAACTCAAACAACAAGTCATATTATTGCTTATTTGTCATTTGAGAACATCGTGACGGCACTGAACATCACTTAACAACTCTTTTCTAAAATACATAATCGAATTTTACATCTTCACTTGTCATTGGTCTTCATGTTTTTGTCCTATGTCTCAAAATTTCATATTTTATTATTTTTTATTTGAAAGTATTTTATTTTATTCAAGAAGAGTGATGTTTTAACCGTAATTCTAAAATTTGCTGATTATTTCTTTTAAGGAGGAAAATTGTGCAATGTGATAGTCATAATGTCATATATTTTATGAAATTGTGATTCTTCTATTCTTTGAAAATTAAGATGCTAGAGCTGATTTGCATCTCATAGTAAGTTTTATATCATTGTATTATTCCTACTTGTAAGATGTTATGAGTTTCTTTAATCATCTTTTAATTTTTTTAAAAAAATTTATTAATGCATCTTTTTTTTAGTGTTACTATATTTTTTTATAACGTGGTGTCCATGAGGCTTATGCTCCGTACCCACACTAGTCCTATGCTAAGTAAAATGTCCCGCCTTACGGCCCTGCCTTTTGAAATACTGCTTACACCTCACAAGAATTATCACATTGCTAGATTACTAAATTTTTGTCATAGGCAGTGAGAGAGCTTTTGATTAAGTCTGTGGTTTTTCCGACTCAAGTCTATTGGTCACAGAGCTTTGTGTTGCATCTCATAAAAGTTGTTAAGAGTACTTTATTCCAAAGATAAATTGATGAAATATATGAAAAATAATGTGCATTATGCAAAGGAACCTATGAGACCATTTGTTCGATCTTTTGCTATGCTTATGTCAATTATATATGGTCTACAATTCTCCAATGACGATATATACTCAGACAAGAGAGCTAGCAAGTTGGGCATGTACATATCCTAAGTGGAAAGGACCTAAATCCAGTTGTGGACCCAGGATTTAGGAAACTCGGGGTGTCCGGGAGGTTCGAATACACATATTGACGCAAGTTTTAAGATTTCGTCTAGAAACTGAAGCACGGTGCAGTTTTCTTGGTTTAGGGGGTCATTTTCTAAATCTTATACCAATTTTTATACATTTTTTATGTTATTATACCTAACATGCATCGGATCTAAAGGATGTCAGAGCACCAAAAAATTGGCCATAGCTCTGGTCCTTCCTAAAGCCACAATCTATATATCGATGTTCTTGACAACTGTTGTGTATCAAGTATGGATGGAAAAAAATCATAGGATATTTCAAAGTAGGAGCACTCTCCCCCAAAGATAAAGCCGTCAATATGGGCTAACGGACCGGCCCAACCCAATCCATGATTTGACACCGTTGGACTATGATCTTTTGGAGTTCACTTAAGAACCATCCCCAGTAGTTATAAGCCTAGCATATGCCTCGTAGTCAGACCTTACGAGTCGTAATGCGTACTAGTAGCTTGACCAGAACAGAATCCATGACCCCAGCTTCAGACTATGACTCCACCTTATGACTCGTAGTCAGTCATGACGAGTCGCAAGGATGAGTCTGTAACGCCCCATAAAAAGTCGTGCGTGCGTTAGTCCCTAATAGTAACTCTTAGCCTTGAAAACTTGAAAATATTCTAAATGTCAAAGAGGCTTAGAATCATTTTTAGCTTCTAAAACTTTGGGGATTTTATTTTCAATCCTCCCGACCTCCGATTTTAGATTTTCTTGTTGCGTTGAGATGGGGCCAGGTCGTAGTACATCTCAGGTGAGTTTTGGAATTTTTAGACGAGCCTAAGGGCATGTTTGGTGTTCAATTCCAGTAGCTTAGGGCGATAAGGGGGCGTCGCTCGGGGTACTCCCCCGTTCTAAGACAGGCGCCGCCCGGGCTACCCCACCGCTCTAAGGCGGGCGACGCCCTGGGTACTCCGGTGCTCTAAGGCGGGCGATGCCCTGGGTATCGCGCCCGACCAATTTTCAGCACCCTATTCCGTCTCATTAAGGGTAAAATGGTACTTCTCCAACCCCTTATCATCTCTAACATAGAATTTAATCCCAAGAACACCAAAGTATGTGGGTTTTCATCAAAATCTCTTAATAAACTTCATTAGGGTTTCAAACTAAGAATCCTCATAGCTCAAGATTTAACCGTGGGTTTAGAAGATAATTGGAGATTTAAAATTCTCGCATCGTAGGCTTCAAGAAGCACCCTTTAATTTCTGAATAGAGATACGTGGGGTTGTCCCAAATTTCATGGGCATGATTTTTGAAAATAATTTACACAAGACTTTACTCTCTATACTTTTACATATGCTTTTACAACTGGGTTTTTGTTTTAATACCAATAACATGTTTTGTGATATGGTTTAGAAAGAAATATTGAAATGTCATGGGGTTGTTTGCTTGAATATATTTCAATTGTTGAATTGTGAACACGTTATCCAAATTTTGAAAAGGGTGTGACATATATGAATTGTGAATTCTTTAAATCCCCCGTAATAATGTTTTGTACCCCACATTATTCTTGTGTTAAACCATCGAGAGCATGAGTTTTGCAATTGATATGATATTACTTATAAATGATAAAGCATCTTAAACTATTACATGTTGAGAATCATTGTTCATGTGCTTGGTGTGTGTGAAAGTCTTATATATATGCATGTTGTAAATGACGTAAGAAGTTGGAGAATTAATGTGATTCTGATGACTTGCAAGTCGGGTATGATGATACCTTGCAGAGTATGATATGTAACTGGTTTCATTGAACTTAATTGTTGACTTTATGTGAGTTAGGTGGTTACTTGAAGAAAGCACGAGTCAAATGACTCTATGCTGAAAACTGTGAATTGTTGACACGGGGAGCTTGGTACCATGCTGTGTGATCTTGTGTACCTAATAATGTGTCCTCCCTATTCGGGACAAATGGTTAGGAGCCCTGCTTTATGATCTTGAGACCAACCCTGACACATGAACTTAATTAGGATGGAGACACCCTGTTGTGTGATCTTGTGTGTCTTTCTCTCCTCACTAATACTCATATCTTGACGGAAATCGGGATTTGACAGTCGGTGAAAATTGTAGGGTGTACCACCTAGCTCAGTAATGTTACCTTGTTGTTGAAAAATCATTATATTATGCCCATGTGCTTTCGAACTATTTTACAATAACATATTCTGTAGCGGCTCTCATTTATATATATATATATATATATATATATATATATATATATATATATAAAAACCTCTATTTCATTTTTGGATTACTCTGCGTACCAGTACATATGTATTGACCCCCCTTCTCCCTCCAGGTTCTGAGGCTCAGTCTAGGGGTCCAGAAAAGCAGCCAGTTGGTGAGCCTTCTCTATTCTGGGAGGCCTGTCTCTTCATATTATGTCATTTATTTCTATTTTGGTCTACTGGGAGCCTTGTCCCAATTTCAGACAGTTGTTAGATGTTCTTGTAGTAGAGATTTCACAGACTGAGTCGGATGTTATTAGAAGTAGTTGATTTTTAATTTTTATACTTATGTTGAATCCAGAATTGACCATGTTTTCATAGTAGATTATGCTTCCGCATCTTCTTTATTTATATGAATGTGTGCATGCTTACCAGATAGAGAGGGACGTTCTGGGCCCTCATGGGGGAATGGTTGTTCATGAGATAGCTAAGTCTTCCCTTTGTACAGAAGTTAAAGAAAAGCAGGTTAAAGATCCTATCTTGATGCAGATCAAGAAAGATGTGGGTCAACAGAAGGTGATGTCCTTCGAAATTGGTGGTGATGGTATTTTAAGGTATCAGGGTAGATTATGTGTACCAGATGTTGATGGTTTGCGGAAGAGAATCCTTGACGAGGCTCACACTTCGAGATATGTTGTTCACCCAAGCTCTACTAAGATGTATCATGATCTGAAATCTATGTATTGGTGGAATAATATGAAGCGTGATGTGGCTAACTTTTTTTCCAAGTGTTTGAATTGCCAACAAGTTAAAGTAGAGCATATGAGGCCAGGTGGTTCTTCCCAAGAGATAGCTTTACCCTTATGGAAGTGGGAGATAATTAATAAAGACTTCATTACAGGACTTTCGAGGTCCCTAAACCAGTATGATTCCATTTGGGTAATTGTAGATAGACTGACCAAGTCATCCCACTTTCTGCCTATCAGGACTAACTATTCGGGAAAGGATTATGCCAAGTTATTTGCAGAAATATTTCATTTGCATAGGGCACCTATGTCCATCATATTCGACTGAGGTACACAGTTTTCATCTCAGTTTTGGAGATCTTTTTAGAAAGTTTTAGGTACCCAAGTGAACCTAAGCACTGTTTTTCACCCTCAGACTGATGGACAGGCTGAGCACATTATTCAGACTCTTGAGGACATGTTGAGGGCCTGTGTGATTGATTTTAAAGGTAGTTGGGTAAAGCACTTGCCATTGATAGAGTTCGCATATAATAACAGTTTCCATTCTAGTATTAAGATGGCACCATTTGAGGCATTGTATGGGAGAAGATGTAGGTCTCCAATAGGATGGTATGAGGTGGGCGAGACGCAGATGTTTGGGCCTGATCTAGTTCATCAGGCAATGGAGGATGTGAAAATCATTAGAGAACGACTAAAGATAGCTTAGAGTCATCAAAAATCCTATGCCGATGTTAGAAGAAGAGATTTAGAGTTTGAGGTTGGAGATTGGGTATTCCTAAAAGTGTCTCCTATGAAGGGAGTCATGCGATTCAGGAAGAAAGGTAAGCTGAGACCTCGCTATGTAGGGCCATACCAGATTGTGAAAAAGATAGGTGGAGTTGTGTATGAGTTAGAGTTGCCTGTAAGTTTGGGTTCTATTCATCTGGTGTTTCACGTGTCCGTGTTGAAAAAGTATATTGGAGATCATTCTTTAGTGTTACCAGTGGAAGAGATCAAAGTGACAGACTCCTTATCCTATGAAGAAGAACCTGTAGCAATCTTGGATCGTCAAGTTAGAAGATTAAGGAGCAAAGAGATAGCTTCAGATAAAGTTTTGTGAAGAAATCAGAAAGTTGAGGAAGCAACTTGGGAATCAGAAGAAGACATGAGAAATAGATACCCAAATTTATTTGATTCGGTGAATGACGAGATGAAAGGTACAATCCTTGTCCTATTTTTTTCCATGCCTTAGTATGCTTGAAATTGTGCTTGGCTCTATCCTGCACCATCATTCGGGGACGAATGATCCCAAGGGGTAATGTAACGCCCCATAAAAAGTCGTGTGTGCGTTAGTCCCTAATAGTAACTCTTAGCCTTGAAAACTTGAAAATATTCTAAGTGTCAAAGAGGCTTAGAATCATTTTTAGCTTCTAAAACTTTGGGGATTTTATTTTCAATCCTCCCGACCTCCGATTTTAGATTTTCTTGTTGTGTTACGATAGGGCAAGGTCGTAGTACATCACGGGTCAGTTTCAGAACTTTTAGAGGAGCCTAAGGGCATGTTTGGTGTCCAATTCTAGTAGCTCGGGGCGTCGCCCGAGGTACTCCCCCGTTCTAAGACAGGCACCGCCCGGACTACCCCACCGCTCTAAGGCAGGTGATGCCCTGGGTACTCCGGTGCTCTAAGGCAGGCGGCACCCTGGGTATCGTGCTCGGCCAATTTTCAGCACCCTATTCCATCTTATTAAGGGTAAAATGGTACTTCTCTAACCCCTTATCATCTCTAGCATGGGATTTAATCCCAAGAACACCAAAGTAAGTAGGTTTTCGTCAAAATCTCTCAAGAAACTTCATTAGGGTTTTAAACTAAGAATCCTCATAGCTCAAGATTTAACCATGGGTTTTAGAAGATAATTGGAGATTTGAAATCCTCGCATCGTAAGCTTCAAGAAGCACCCTTTAATTTCTGAAATAGAGGTATGTGGTGTTGTCCCAAATTTCATGGGCATGATTTTTGAAAATAATTTACACAAGACTTTACTCTCTATACTTTTACATATGGTTTTACAAGTGGGGTTTTGTTTTAATACCAATAATATGTTTTGTGATATGGTTTAAAAAGAAATATTGAAATGTCATGGGGTTGTTTGCTTGAATATATTTCAATTGTTGAATTATGAACACGTTATCCGAATTTTGAAAAGGGTGCGACGTATATGAATTATGAATTCTTTAAATCCCCCGTAATAATGTTTTGTACCCCACACTATTCTTGTGTTAAACCATCGAGAGCATGAGTTTTGTAATTGATATGATATTGCTTATAAATGATAAAGCTTCTTAAACTATTACATGTTGAGAATCATTGTTCATGTGCTTGGTGTGTGTGAAAGTCTTATATATGTGCATGTTGTAAATAACGTAAGAAGTTGGAGAATTGATGTGATACTGATGACTTGCAAGTCGGGTATGACGATACCCTGCAGAGTATGATATGTAACTGGTTTTATTGAGCTTAATTGTTAACTTTATGTGAGTTAGGTGGTTACTTGAAGAAAGCACGAGTCAAATGACTCTATGCTGGAAACCGTGAATTACCGACACGGGGAGCTTGGTACCATGTTGTGTGATCTTGTGTACCTAATGATGTGTCCTCCCTATTCTGGACAAATGGTTAGGAGCCCTACTTTGTGATCTGGAGCCCAACCCTGACACATGAACTTAATTGGGATAGAGACACCCTGTTGTGTGATCTTGTATGTCTTTCTCTCCTCACTTATACTCAGATCTTGATGGCAATCAGGATTTGACAGTTGGTGAAAATTGTAGGGTGTACCACCTAACTCAGTAGTGTTACCTTGTTGTTGAAAAATCATTATATTATGCCCATGTGCTTTCGAACTATTTTACAATAAGATGTTCTGTAGCGGCTCTCATTTATATATATAAAAAACCTCTATTTCATTTTTGGATTACTCTGCGTACCAGTACATATGTATTAACCCTCCCTCCTCCCTCCAGGTTCTGAGGCTCAGTCTAGGGGTCCAGAAAAGCAGTAGCATTTATCAGACAGAGTTGCAGTGTCCAGTTGGTGAGCCTTCTCTATTCCGGGAGGCCTATCTCTTCATATTATGTCATTTATTTCTGTTTTGGTCTACTGGGGGCCTTGTCCCAATTTCAGACAGTTGTTAAATGTTCTTGTAGTAGAGATTTGCAGACTGAGTCGGATGTTATTAGATGTAGTTGATTTTCAATTTTTATACTTATGTTGAATCCATAATTGACCATGTTTCCGTAGCAGATTATGCTTCCGCATCTTCTTTATTTATATAAATGTGTGCATGCTTACCAGAAAGAGAGGGACGTTTCGGGCCCTCATGGTTGGGGATATCCGTCACAGTCAGGCCCTAGTTTGGATCGTGAAGAGTCATTGTCAAATCACTATGTACCCAAGGACCTAGGACCTCAGGTTTCAACCCAGACTACGACTTGTAACCAGATGTCACGAGTCGTAGGGTAAGTTGTAATGATCGGAAACCCAGTTTCCATCACATTTTTCAGGGATATTTAAGTCTTTCCAGTCTTTTTAAAGCCTAACTCACATCATTTAGGCTTCCCAAAGTGGGGGTATAAAAGAGTCAAAACCTCAATTCCTTCAATTATTATAATTTTCCCTAAAGAAAAGCAAAAGGAGCGATTTCCTTATTCCTCCAGAGTCCAGAATAAACTAGGATTCTCAAGAACAAAGATCAAATACACGAAATTCACCCAAGTCTTCCACTTCAGGTATGTGGGATATTGATCAATGAACTTCTTTCACCCATTGAGTCCCAAAGTTTTTCCAATTTTCAAGTTTAATTTCTTTTTTGATTTAGGGTTCTATGACAATTATAAATTTTATAATTCCTCCATGTAATTCTTGAATTCAACCATGAAATAGTGTTTCCTCCTAAGTTCAAGCATTTTTTAGTACTCAAATCATGATAACTTATCATATTGATGAGATTGTTGGATTTTTGAGTCTAAGTCATACAATTATCTATCATGTCATTACCTTAGAATTATTGTATTTAATTATACTTTTCAATGCTGGTGGGTTATGAATACCGATACCTAGATGATCATGCAATGCTGCATTTTTCAAGATTTCAAGCTATTTATGCCATGAAATCTATAACATTGTCATGTTGAGCATACTCAGTATTGAATCATGTTAAACAATTATTGGTACCAGTGTCAGTTCAGTTAGGAGTAGGACTTAGCACCGAGCAAATTTAGGGATGAAGACTCACCGACTAGTTAAGAACTGAGACCTTAGTAAAAGTTACTAAGTTTCATAACTACGTAGCCAGCGTAGGTTTTGAGATGTCACCCACCAGTAGAAGATGATACTCTCTTAGAGTTCACCCGTCAGTAGAGGAACGACGCCCTAGTCCTTCGGGACATCAGACTAGTGGATCCATACAGCCAGCGTGCGTACCCGTGGCAAGATACTGGCGCCCTTCCAACTGGGTTACAGGTTCGCCTCCGATTAGCTTAGATTGGGGCATGTCAATTAAATATTAGCTCACACAGTTTTAGTTTCGGTATTCAGATATATCAATTTAGGTTTGCATGACCAAGTGCTCATACATCAGTTATTCAGATCATCTTAGTATATATTTATGCTTAGTCTAACATTATATTTTCATGTTCATGCATTTATATTCAGTTTATATGTATATAAGTCAGCCCTCATCTCGCATACCAGTACATTCAAAGTACTGACCACATACTCTCTTTTGTGAAATATTGTCTTATAACATAGATTCGAACTCAATTTTTTGATCGCACATATACAGTTCGTGTGCCACTCAGCTGCAACATTGGTGAGTCCTCATCAGTCAAGGACTAGTTATATTATTTATCAGGCTTTCTAGTATTTTAGCTCATGTTCATTTTAGTAGTTAGAGTTAGTTGATCGTCGGTCCCAACGACTCATCATGTTTAGAGGCTTTCAGATCGTTTGACGGCTAGTTATGTTTTCAGTGATATAATTCAGACTCATTTGTTATTGATTTGATATTTACTTATTTTATTAAATGATTTTCCCACAGTATTTTTTTATATACTTTCAATACCTTACAGCTTATGCCAGTTCATAGATTAGCTTGGGATCACTTATGGCCTTAAGCATTATGTTAGGATTAGGGGTAGTCTTGGGCCGTGACACAAACACATGTTCAAAGTAATATATGAATAATCAAATAAAGTTGTAAATCTGTATTAATAACTTTGAACTTTTAATAATAAGTTTAACCCACTTTATGACTACCAATAGAATGAAGTTCAAACTATTTTCTGGAAAATAGCAAAATAAAATATTTAGAAAGAGATAAAGATTAAAAGATTCAAGTCCACCATATTCACGGTATGTCCTTAAGAAAATTATTCCCCTAAAGTACCCAAGGTTATAAAATATGTTCTTCCAGAATAAAATGAATCACTTCAACAGAATAGCAGTTCCTCAAATTTTGTTGAACTACGAATGCACTCAACGGTAGCAAATCACACTAGAGTTTCTCAATAAAGAGAAGTGTTTTACTTCAAAATTTCATGTCTATACCTGAGAAAAAAAAGTAAGATATTTATAGCCATCAAGGTGTTACTTCATGAAGAGAAGCAATGGTTCAGAAAGGTGCAACTCTTCGAAAAAAAGTGCAACTCTTGAGAAAAGTCACAATCTATTGAAAATGTCATAACCATCTAAACCGAAAAGGTACCAATTCAAATTGCATCCTTTCTCTTGGTTTCTTTTCAAAAAGAACATCTATTTATTTAATCTAATAGTAACATTGTTCAAATATTTATTCTAGCACTATATATATATATATATATATCGGCGGTATGAATCCATGAACAAATAGCATGTGTCGTTTTCAGTGAGTCCACGCACATTGAAGATGAATGGCTTGGGTATACCATACTCAGCTACTTGTCTCTTCCGCGTTGTGACCAATATCCTGTGAGCTCTATGATTAGAGGGTAGGATTCGAAGACGATGCAGAAGATCATCTAAAACTTGGGTGGACCATACATCATCCAAAATTATTAAGCATCTTCCACCCTTGCTAACAAATTCAGTGATCATATTAGCCAACTTGTCTTCCTCTTCGCGAGCATATTTTTTTATTGCTCTTGTAAAATGACGAAGAATTTGCATAAGTATGTCTCTAATATTATATTGAAAAATTCAAATGAAAGAGCAGAATCGTTGAATACTCTTCGTGCCAGACTGGTCTTCCCCACTCCGCCAATTCCACACAGTGAAACAACTTGCATGTCGTCCTTGTCCGTCGGAGCTGGCATTATTGTTGGTAAGCAGCTGTTGGATTACCTGTCTTACCAATTGTTCATCGAGTCCAACGGCTTCTTCGAGCAGTACAGGTGTGTTGACCTCTTGATCCTTATGTAATAGTATTAGATTATCGCGATGATTCAGAACATGATGATTAAGGGCGTCTTCATACTCGGACAGCACTTGTTTGAATTTCTGCATGATGGTACCAGCATGTTCTCTCCGGCGCCAGCTGCTGCATGATAAACCCAAACATGATAGTCCACTTTTTATGCCATTATTGATTCTAAGTGCACGAGGAGCTTCGATGGCGTCCTCTACGTCACAAGAAACTTCGTCAATCCTTGTGACCAGTTCACTAATGGTATCATTGTCCTCCTTTGGATCTACATTGTTTAGCTTTGATTTGAGTTTCAATAGCAATTTCTGACGTTATTTCCTCATTCTGCAGCCGATTCAATCTTTCCACCACAACGTACATTTGTAGATCCATCGATCATTATCCTTCAAAACAGTTAGTGTATATATATCAATGTGAACACAAGATCGATTATTCATACACCAGAAATAGGGTATATAAACTATGATGAGACATTCAATTGAGTTATAAAGATGGCATCAAGGGTGACTTGGGTGTGACTTTAGCAGCAACAAAAGCAAGGGTTATCTATTGATTAGGTTTTTAGCTTGTCCCTTTGGAAATGTTCAAAATGCTAAGCGCGTTATAAATAAAATACTCACTCCACCCATATTATGTGGCCTTGATTTTACACCTCCTTTGGATGGTCATTTACATGAGTATTGTTTCATAATACTTCCTATTTTGTTTTTACTTGACCTCTTTGGATTTTCACGATCTATATATAAAATATAAAAGTTAATTGATGTATTTAAAAAATAATTTGAAAAAGAAATAATTAATATTGAAGATAAAACAGAAAAAAAGAATTGTATTTTTTTTATATGCTTAATAAAAGAAGTGAAAACCTATTTTTAGAATAGTGGATGAGTAAAAGTGAATGCTTATATCATATCAAATTGTATTGTATTGTATCAAATTATATGAGAAAATAGGATGAATTAAAAAATAAAATAAGATTTTTAAATAACAATTAAAAGATAAAATTTTAAAAAGTTATTTTACCCGGTTGACTTAATACATTGGAAGACAATAAGCATAAATTAACTTATTATTGGAGGCTTAGAAGACCACTTTTTTTGGGATCGAAGTCATTGTTAAATCTTTCTATTATTACTCTTTTTTTATTTCAATAATAGTTGGATCTATTTCCTCCTTTTTATATTTTATATTAATTGATCTTTTTTTATATGTATATTAAAAAATTATTAATGAAAAATAATTTTATTAATTTATTTTTTAAAATATTTTTTATAAACTTTACAAATAAGTGTGAATATAATAAAAAAAAAATTCTTTGAAAAATGCAAATAAGTGATACGTTGTATTTAAGTTCAAGGATAAATGAGTAAAAATAGATCAATTATAAATTAATTTTATGAATTAAATAGGTATTATTAAATATTTTAAAATAAGAGAATTATAAATAAAGATGAACAGAAAAAAATATGAGGCAATTATTTTTAATAAAATCTTAATGGAGAAAGTGTCATAAAAGACGATAAGCATGTGGGCAAGTGGTTCTTCGGCAAGTCAAAGTAATTCTTCAACTTGGAAAAAAGGTATAACTAGATATGTCAATTTTAATTTAATTTTATCAACTCAAAAGATTTTTGAGCCATTATCTGTTACAAAAAACATCCAAAAGGAGAATTACATAGAGAAAGATATGACATTAGTCTCTCAAGCTAATGTCACAAATTAGTTGATTATATATTGCTAAGAAAGCATAAGGGGAGATAATTGCTTTTAGGTGGGCGGATTTGGTTGATGAAGAAGAGCGAGTTTCACCTTCTTCTTTGAATAGCAAATTAAGTCCAGAAGCTCCATCATTTGTGACTAAAAATACGACCGCAAAAAAGAATATGTCAAAAGCTTTAACGTCAGAACTTAATGCTTTTGCTAGTGGTGGGGACCTTTCTGAGGAGGAAATTAATGCTTTTGCTAGTGATGAGGACCTTTCTGAAGAGGAGGAGGAAGAGTTGGATATATGTTTTAAAAAAATAGCTAGGGAAGGGGATCTCTGACCAAGGCAACAAAGAAGTGGAAGCGGCAAGAACAAAATAGAAGACACATGGAAGCAATGGCGGAGCCAGAAATTTCATGAAGGATGTTCAATCATTACATTAGCAAAAAAAAAATTTTTGAGGAATGGTGCATTGAAAATTTTAAAATCAAACTACATAATACTAATAATCATTTTTTCATGAATAAATGTATCAAAAATTTAAAATCAAACCACATAATGTTTAGCTTTAGAGTGTTCATGTTTAATTTAATACGAAGTAAAGCGATAAGCAAAAAAAGAAAAAGAAAAAAAATCAGTTTTATGCTTCAAGCTTTCATCGACCTATGGTGACGACAATAATAACAACGAAACATGAAAGATGAAGAGCATAATTAAATGAGGTCTTTTTTAAAAGAAAATTCTATATAAAGCTTTTTCGCTTTTAGCAGCATTATAGAGAATTTTTAAGATTTATTTATTAATCTAAAATTAAATAATTACTTTTAAATTTTTAATAAAAGAAAAGGAACAAAGTCTACTAATCCTTGGTTTTCCCCTGAGTTTTGAAGTATTTAGAAGCTCTTCTAAATATGAGAAAAAAACCTTTTAAAAAAAGCAGCCTGCAGGGGATCGAACTCACGCACTAAAGAAGCATGTCCATTCCGTGCGCGCTTACCATCACTAGGCTAGAGCAACTGCATATGTCAAGATTGTTCATATTGTATATTTAAGCCTTTAAAGCAGCATTTCATGTACGTATACTGTATAATTTTCCGACAAAGGGTGTTCATCTGACCACCCTTGCTACAACGTAGCTCCACCCCTGCATGGAAGGCAATATAGTTGGGATAGTAAGGTTACTGGAGAATTTATTCCAAGACACCTGTCGATGCGACTTGCCAAGCAAAATTATATGACAGTGTCAATAACTTCAATAAAATCCAATAAATCTAAGAAGTGATGAACTATCAAGTGCTTTTGGATAGATTTGAAGAAGAAAACATAGGTAAAGTATTTCAAGTTACATTATACGGGCAAACTATCTTCTTTAGATCATATATGCATAAAAGGAAGTTTGAGGATGATAACAACTTTCTTCATGAGGTTTATTTTTTGGCATTATGTAAGTGTCCTAATTAGTAGTATCATCATAGATTGCATTATAAATTCTGTGATGGTCATAGGGTATCTAGTTTTCTCTAGCTCTTATTTTCTTCATGTTGGTTAATTAATAGAGTTTTGTTACCTCATTAAGATTGGTAAAATAAGGTCTAGCACCCCTTGCTTGTATTTATTCCCATTGAAAATTTTATTAATAAAAATTAATTTTTCTTTTATATAAAAAAGCATGTGGGCAAGTGGCAGAGGGGAAGTTGACTTCTTGGAAGTCATTTATTAATTCTCTCTTTTTTTTTATATCCGAATAATAGTTGGAGGTATTAAGATCTAGTCTTAATCATAATAATAATAAGACATAGTACACTGATACATTTTAATTTGTCTTTATTTTGTTAGTTAAATATTTCAACTTACAAAACAATCATTTAGATATATATGTAAATGAATTGTCACATCAATGTCGAGTGACCATAAAAATAGTGAGAACTAATTGAAATTTTTAGTTGTTGACTAAGATTAAGTTAAAGTGTCTAGATGCGAACTCTAAAAATTATAGCGCTCACTTACAACTTGATTTGAATATATGCATTATGATGAAGAAACAACATCATGGTTGAAAAATAATTAATTCTCAAGAAGCGAAATTATATTCTTAAAAATTGAGTTAGATATCTCAACAATCACTCCATTAATAATATCTATATCTATAATTTATCTCTATAATCTATCTATAATATATTAAAAGTGTGAAGAATGTTAGAAATGTTGTTTGAACTTTTCGCCCTTTATTAAAAGTCTTTGTTTTAGATAAAATCGTTTTTTCACTATTTTTTCTTAATAGTTAAGAGATGGAAATTAATTAAATATATTTATATATTAGAAGTCATTAGAATTAATAACTAATATTTTTTCTGAAGTTTAAGAATTCTAAACCAACCAAATTTGATTTTAAGAAGATTTGAAATTCTAGAAATAAATATAAAAGTGTTAGAATAAGAAAAAATTAAGAAATATCAAATTTTTAAAAGTTGTAAGTAAATAATAAGAACGTAATCAATGATTTTGTAAAGATTTGACTTTAAAAATAAGGAAAGATTAATGTGTTATGTTTACATTATCATATTAAAGTGTGAAAAATCTTTGAAAAGTGATTTAAACTTTTACATTTTATTAAAAATCTCTACAATAGATAAAGTTATTTAATTTAAATAAGCAAACGTTACACACAAGGGCGGAGCTACATGTATGATAGGGGGTTCATGCGAACCCCCTTCGACGAAAAATTATATTATATACACATAGTTAAAATTATTTTATATATATATATATATAATAGATGTCGAAACTCCTTCGGTTAGTTCATATATTCACTTGTGAATTTCTTAATAAAAATTCTGGTTCCGTCACTGATTACACATGCGAGGCAGGTGCGATTAAATTAGTTTAGGTAATCATGTGCACGTTTTCGATGACTAATAACTTAATCATATGTGCACGTTCTCGGGGACTAATTTAATTTAATATAGCAAATATTTTGTCTACTAGCTTAAATTTTTTATATAATTAGTTATTAGTTTCCAATTAGACGAGAGTTAGAGAATAGTTGGAGTCACTTACTACATTATTTGTTTACTCGAAATAATAAGTAATTAAAATATTAAAAATATTCACCCTACTAGTGGTGATAAATAGAGAATCATGTGAGGGCACATAACCGTTTGCCAAAAAAGAATAAAAACTTTTTTTCTAAAGAAGGCTTTCATTTTACGTGAAGAAATTGTTTTTATCATGCATGGTGATTATATCAAAGAATAACTAGTTGTTTCTTACTGCTATTGTTAATTTATTAGAATAATGAATATTATAAAATTATATGTATTTAAAAGTTTGTAATAACATCTAATGAGACAAATCTATTTGTGAAAGAAACATGCATATACTGTGATTTACTAATTAAGCACCTTCAAATATTTGATACCTTATTTATAAATTATAATTTGGTCATCTAATAAGATTGTACAAGAGTTAAAAGAAAGTTTTGTAAGTTTTCACTAATTATGAAATTTTCATTAAGAAATTTAAATTACATAACCAAGTAAAAGCTCAATTTTAAATTATTAATTTTCATATCCAAATTCAAGAGTTGACAACCATATTCTACCACCACTTGTATCTTAAGACTATTGTATGGTGGTTCTTTTTTGTTTTTTTTCGAGAAATTGTTTTCCTTCATATTATACTACATAAATTTATTTTGATCCATTTTTTGTTTCACTTTTCGGAGCTCCCACCCTTTTTTGCTTCCTAATAACTTAAACTCACAATTTCGGAGGTTAAAAGTGATAGTGCTTACCATATGAGCAACTTTCTCTTATCAATCCATTTTGTTTATTAAGAAAAAGTCATCCTAAGTTATTTCCATTGTTCAAGATTCATTTCTTATTTGAGGTTTGACTAATTTAGATTAGAGTGGGAAGTTTCGTATTTTAGCGTTAAAGGCAACTCCATTTCGTGGTCAGGGGTGGAGCTAGCTTGGGGTCAAGGGATGAACTCCTTGACAAAAAATTATACTATTCACATATGATTAAAATTATTTCTTTTCTTTTTTTTTTTTTTTGCATATATAATAGACGTCAAAACCTCTTCAACTATATACTTCTTTATAATTTGAAACCTCTGCGTGAAAATCCCGCCTTGTTCATGGACCTATGATTAAGCTAGGAGCTGGAAACGACTCTCTTAATCTTTTTTATCAGATTTTCTTCTTCTTTTCACAAGATTAATGGCTTCATCTTCATCCATCTAACGTTATTTATGCTAGTCGAGGTCCACAATCATCATGTTCTCCCCGCAGATCACAATAAACTCCTTCAAGAATTGCTGCACAACAAGAAACAACAATGTGTTGCGTCTATGTTTCATGTTGGCAATCAGATTCCCTTGGTGGTTCTCAAATCATTAATGAAACAGAACTTGTTTTGTTTTTCAGTCCGGTGCACTAAAGCTACCGCTGTGCATGATGTCTGGAGAAGGGCCCCACCACAAGGGTGTATCGTATGCAGTCTTACCTTGCATTTCTGCCAGAGGCTGTTTCCGAGGCTTGAACCCGTGACCTCCTGATCGCATGGCAGCAACTTTACCAGTTACTCCAAAGCTGGAATTGATAGCAATTGGTGGCAACTGGAAAAGATCAAAATCTGATCTCATGAAAATGGCTTTATACGAGTTTGTACTTTTGCCAGCGATCATAGAAATTGAAATCGAGAAGAGAAGCAATTATTCGTCCCATGTATTCCAGTTAAATTGATCAGCATGTCCTTGACTTCCTCACAAATTCAACTGTAATGATTTTCGGTGCAGACGAAACAGAAAAATATGTAGAAAAAGAGGACCTACAAGTACAAGAACATGCTAATTAATGGAATATAGCTTTCAAGAGAAACAGAACAAGGATGAAGTAACAAATTTATGAATTTGGTCTATGGTATGCTAATACAGCGTAAAATGTCTGGATGACAGTGAGAGCGAAAATTAATGTGAAGTACTGAGACATTAAATTGACCCATGGCGGACGATCAAAGTAGTTCAATTTGAATTTTGCAAGACGGAGTTTGGGACAAGTGACTTCTTCTTCACCAGCAACTTCCTTGAGCATTCTCGGTACTTTTTCTGTGTGTTTCCAGCTTCCTTTTATGATTCCATTCAATTGGAGGACTTTGGCATCTTCTGATGTTCGAATCAGTTCGTGCATGAATCTCAAATACGATGTTACTTCACGTTCATTGTCATCAAAGTTTTGTGCAGTTTCGTAATCTTTCAGAGATTGAATTAGTACTTTACTATGCGCGTCAACCAAGAATTGAGGCAAGGCAAGATAAGGATCAAAAGGATAGTATCTTTTCTTGAAGCTAATCCCTTTGATTCCTATCCCCTCGAAAACCTTAAACTTTACGCCCGATTGCTTCAACTCGGAGGCGCTTCTACCAGTAGTCAAATCACCTGTTCTCCTCAAAATAGGAGTTGATGAGTCAGTTCCATGTCGCCCTGCTTCTAAATCAGTTTCAACGAGATCACTGTCATCTACTCCTTGTTCGTCTTCAATTTTATCATTGTTTTCTAGTCCAAGAAGTAGTTGGTGGAATCCATGGAGAAGATCACAAGGTTGATGCTGCATCTGATTCGCCGCCTTATGTTTGGTTCCTGAAAATAGAAATTGGAGTACGTGGGGCGAACAATTGCTTCTCTTCTCAGTTTCAATTTCTACGATCGCTGGCAAAAGTACAAACTCGTATAAAGCCATCTTCACGAGATCAGATTTTGGTGTTTTCAAGCTGCCACAAATTGCTATCAATTCCCGGAAGTAGTTCTGTTTCATTAATGATTTGAGAACCACCAAGGGAATCTGGTTGCCAACATGAAACATAGACGCAACACATTGTTGTTTCTTGTTGTGCAGCAATTCTTGAAGGAGTTTATTGTGAACATGACGATGATTGTGGCCCTCTACTAGCATAAATAACGCTAGATGAATGAAAAAACACCCATCTTTTATCATCATCATCCGGAACTCAGTTCCTGTCAGTTGAAGAAAACTTATGTTGTCATTGGCGATATAACTCTCTCTTGCTTCTTTTTCGATTGATCTGATGGCCGATACGTATAAGCCCTTTGTAACTTCTTCATCATTTGCAGGAGAAGACCGTAATATGTTCAGCCAAACCTCGTCCTTGGCTGCTTGTATCTTCTTTTCTTGAATCTCATCGTCGCCTGGGCCATACAACGGCCCAAATCTGATGAAAGGTGTACTATTCTTCTTCTTCTCGGAATGCTTGCATATTCTGTTCCTTACGCGTAAAAGCTTCTTCCCGGTCACATCAAGCTGATCATTATGTTTGTAATACTTCTGCACATTCTGTAAGAGTTTTAGATTGATTGTACAAACAATATAATATCTATATATAGTATAGTATAACATAGCATATGAGATCTCACTTGATTGTGAATCAATTGTTCAATTTTTAGCCAAGCATCACGACATGTAAGGCCACGGTTGGATTTGATTAGTATGATTTCTTGAAGGATTTGTTGTGAAATAGTAGCTTGAATCCATGAGAGAATAATAGAATCGACTTGAATCCATTGTTGAAAAGCAACAGAATCGCCATTCTCTTCGCGAATAGCAGGTTCAGGACAAGGATAACTTCCATCAATAAAACCATAAACACCATAACCTTTAAATATAGGCAAAAATAGCTCTCTCCATAATGTGTAGTTAGTGTAATCAAGCACAGTTGGAACTAGATTTTTTATGTTACAAAAATAAATTGCGGAGACATCGACCGCCATTGGAACCAGGGTTGATGAATCAGATGAAGATGAAGCCATTAATCATGTTGGATGCAACTAGTATTATTAAATTAATCATGTTGGATGCCACTAGTATTATTAAATCCATATAGTTGCCAACTCTTCATTAATCATGTTGGATGCCACTAGTATTATTAAATTCATATAGTATCTTTGGACATGAAAATTAATAATTTAAAATTAAACTTTTATTTGGAGATGTAATTTAAATTTCTTAACTTCTTTTTACAAACATAAAAATTTCATAATTAGTGAAAAGTTAATAAACATGAAATATTTCATAATTAGTGAAAAATTTCAACACTTTCTTAACATTCTTGTACAATCTTACCAGATAAGCAAATCATAATTTATAAATAAGACAATAACATATTTGAAGGCACTTAATTTTAGTAAATCACAATATATGCATGTTCCTTTCACAAATAGATTTTTCTCATTGATTCGGCTTTCTCTATTTCTATTGTATCCATTTTTTTCAAGTTTTTACTTGGATGAGATATACATGATATGATATGAGTTAAAATAAATGATTAAAATTTAAGAATTAAATTAAGATTCTAGTCATGATATGAATGATAAATATTTTACCTATCTGCTTTCGAAAATTTAATAGTTCAACCATTAATATAGTTTCAGAATTATTTTATCCATAAATATATTTATTTTTAGAAAAAAAATCTCTCTATTTCTACGTTTTTCTTCTACTTCTACGTTGTGTTCAATTTTTATACTCATCGTCTACCTTCCAACTTCTTTAAGTTAATTTTTTTTATTTTATTGTAACTATTAGATACTTTTTCTTTTAAATTAGTTATGAGTATAAATGGCGATACTTCAATATTTTTAATAATTAAGTTTCTTTTTAATTATACTAATTAATTATTTTTATTATAATATCGATAATGCTCGTATTATTATACTAATTTACTACTCAAAGATTCCTATTTATGAGAATTTTTTTTATTATTGTCATGATTTGACTTTGTCAGTTTTTCTTATAGCTATTTTTTTTTTTTTTTAACAAAGAGGAAAACTGATAAAAGTTAAGAAATTTGGAAAAGGAAGAAATAATAAAGTTTTTAAAGTGATAAGGGCGTAAATTAATTTTCTTACCATTTTTAAAGTGATAAGGGTGTATATTAATTTTTTTTACCATGAAATTTTTTTATTATCACAGACAAATTTATTTTCTAGTTAAATCATGGTTAGAAAAAAAAAAAGATAGAGAATTTTAAAAAATATATTCAGGGATAAAATAATTTTGTAGTTATAACTGTGGAATTACTAAAGATTTTGAAAGTAAATATATAAAATATTTATTAGTCAGTCTTAATCATTCATTTTAACTCATGTCACGTGTCTCTCATCCAAATAGAAACTTGGGGCAAATAGAGAAGAGCTCAATCCTTTTCTCATTAGATGTTATTACAAACTTTCAAATACCTATAATTTTATAAATATTCATCATTCCAATAAATTAACAGTAGTTGTAAGAAACAACTAGTTATTCTCGTATATAATCACCTCGCATTATACGGACAACCTCTTCACATTAAATATGAGATTTTTTTATTTTATTTTTGCAAAATAAATAGGATGAAGGTGGGAGAGGGAAAAAAAGGAAACTTGAGGTGTTTCTCAGTTAAATCAGAAATTAGAAAATAGCGTGTGATTATGGTGTTTCTCAGTTAAATCAGAAATTAGAAAATAGCGTGTAATTTAAAAAAAAAAAAAAAAGTACGATATGGTTAAATAGTTACAGTAGAGATATTTATTTAGGGGTCGATGTGAAACAAGTTGTCCTGGAATTACTAGTTTAGGATTAGTTATCCTATAAATTTTATTCCAATTAAATATGAGATAAGTTCATTTTAAAATTAATCTTGAAATTAGTTATCTCTTATCCCTCCGACCAAACGACCTCTTAGATTATTAAAATTTTCCCTTTTTATGATAATAGTTCCAGCCACAAATTTAGCCCTTTACAATTTTATTTTTAATTTTTAATACAAGATCTTCACTTTTTATATAACAAATCTGAAAATATTACTTTCTTATTTTCAAATTATAAAAGGGAAATAAATCTCATTTCTTTCAAAAAAAAAAAAAGAAAAGATAGCATATGCCTGCCATTGTCTACAAAGGAATCTTCTCAAAGAAACAAATGAAAGGCTTTTTTATTTTAAAAAATTATTATGAAATAATAAAGAACAAAGAAAAGAGAGAATTGAGAGTAACTTTTATTTCTCCTGAGGAATTTCTTGGTGGATTTATTACAATGAAGGAAAAATTCTTTTATTTATAGGGAAAAATTAACCTTGTCTTTCTAATTTTTTCATAAATAGATATTCACTATATATGATAAAGTAGATATTCACTATGTATGGTAAAGTAAACATTCACTATATATGGTAATATAGTTATAACACTCCCCCTTGAATGTCTAATAGATAGATAATGTGCCTCGTTAAAACCTTACAGGAAAAAACTCAGTGAAAGAAAAATTCAGTGAAAAAAAAAGAGTACACTTCTCTAACAATACGCATATAGGATGCCTCATTAAAAACCTTACAAGGAAAAGCAGTGGGACAAAACCTCATAAGGGAAAAATAGTACAGCGCGTATTAACTCCCCCTAATGAGAACATCCTTGAGTTTTTGTATCCCGATCTTGTGCACAGTGCACCATCTTCTTAAAAGTTGTAATTGGAAGAGACTTGGTGAATAAATTAGCCACATTGTCACTTGAACGAATCTTTTGTATGTTAATAGCATCATTCCTTTGAAGCTCATGTGTATAGAAGAGTTTTGGCGAAATGTGTTTCGTTCTATCTCCTTTTATGAATTCTCCCTTAAGTTGGGTTATGCATGCTGCATTATTTTCATATTAAATTGTGGATACTTCATTACATTTCAAACCACATTTTTCTCAAATAAGATGTATCATGGACCTCAACTATACACTTGCTCGGCTTGCTTCATGAATAGTTATAATCTCAGTATAGTTCGTTGGAGTGGCTGGATAGACTACTTTGTATATCTTCAAGATATAACAGTATCCTCAAATATGAACACATTTCATGTTTGAGATCGAGATTTATATGGGTTAATTAAATACCCAACATCAGCATAATTAACAAGATCAAGACTGCAAAAATAAGTCCATATCGGTAGTCTCTTTAGATACCGTAAACTGTGCTTTCTCCTTATAATATTCAAACTATCAATTTATCCCTTATAAGGATAATAAACAAGTTTTTCAGAAACTGTATATGCTTCAGACATTTTAAATTCTTTAGGAATTTTCATATGAATTTTTGTCAAGAGACAATATCAATATGTGTGACATCTTCAAGTGTCTGGACTGCAAATTAAATAAGTGTTGTGCTTACCAAGATGCATCCTTTCACGTCACTTGATAAATATTTCTACGTCAGCATACTTAAATTAACGTAGAATTTAGATCCTCGTAATCTTTTGCAATATTGCGTCAATATTGTATCAAAAATATCATCAAAGATATATCATTTTATATCGGTTCACACTGTGACATAACATGTAATAACCCAAATCTTTTTTTTATGAGGGGTAGTGGGAAGAGGGTCACACCCACTCTCTTATGTCTTTCATGATTAAAGGAGAGCAATAATTTTGCTAGTACCCTATTTTCCTATTTATATATGTGGCTTTGTTTATTCATTGGAAGAAATCAGCAGATAGCATAAGAGAAAAAAAAATATATAGGTTGGAGAACATAAAAGTGGGATTAAAACTTCTCAGTTATTAAGGTATGAAACTTTTCCATTGTTCTTTAGCATGGAATTACTATATACATACAATAGTGCAGGTGTTTGTTCATGATATTAAGTGATAGGATACAATTATTTGGGACTTATGATTGGCTAATGGATTAGCAAAGTTAGTCATTATCTAATGGACTTTGATGGTGTATAACTTGAATGTCTCTCTCTTTTGTTCTGTTGAGCACCAGATGCTCAAGAATGTGGAACTAAAGATTAACCACATAAAAGGTTAGCTTCTTTACAGTGGCTTGACTGGAAATCAGTGAATGGAAAGTGCAATATTATAATCTAATCGATAATTTTCTATCTTGCAGTTGTAAAATTCAGATTAATCTCTATCAAAAGTGTAAGTGGAACATAGTAGTGGTTTGACTTGAAAATCTGCATACTAGGATACAAGTTTGACAGTTGCGTTTTTAAATGGTAGAAGTACATAATTTGAGTAATTGGATTGAGCAATAGACTTTGATATTGGACTTTCTCTGAAATTTTATGAGATGATCTTTGATGGGGTATTGACTATATTAAACCCCTTTTTGGTGTAGTTTAAGGTGCTTTGAGTTTTCGGGAGCATATTTTTTATTTACTAGAAGGTGGTGCTTGAATTGTGCATTCGAGGTAAGTAAGATTTTAAGCTTTGATGCTTAAGATTTTAAGCTTTAATGCTTGCTTTTCAAATTTGATTTATAAAAATTATATTTTTCTGCCTAGTCCATGTGTTCGTACAAGCATGAACTTGGTAGAATTTGTGGCGTTTGACTAGCTATGGATATGTATTTTGAAAAGTGTATTGAGAATTGTTTAGAGGTGAGGTTGGGGTGTTGAATATATTTTCTTCGCTGCCGTTATAGTCTCTAGGGTCATACATAGCTGCCGTAGTATGTTAGAGGCATTACTTATACTGACGTAATATGTTAGGGGCATTACTTATGTTGCCGTAATATGTTAGGGACATTACCTATGCTGCCGTAATATGTTAGGGGATGCTGCTGTAGTAGACTTTTTGGGGCATTATATATATTTCCGTGGACTTATCGGGGTGCTAGGATGATCACCTTCACTGCCGTATAGGAAAAGTCGTGAGTGTGGATTGAGTTGAGATATAGAATGGCATTTTTGAACTTCTTTTGAAATCTTATTGATATTATTTTATGAGATATATTATTTACATATTATTTGTGTATTTTATTGTGCCTTGTATTTTCTAACACTTGCTCCAGGGGTATTAAGATAGCAGGTCGAGGATCTTATTGAGTTATATTTATATAGCTCACTCCTTACTTGCATACGTGCAGATACGATTGCAGAGAGAGAGGCTCGTGGCTGACTATCTTACGTGTGGATTCTATCGCTAAGGAGAGCCTTCGCATTATTCGTGAAGGCCGTCATTCATCTTTACTTATTTTTAGCTTATGTTTCCTTTCGTTGGGTTTGCATTCCCAAAAGTTAAACTCATGTAACTCTATTTAGATGCTCCATGAACTCAATCTGGGACTTGGGTTAGTATGTTTTTATCTAAAGTATTATAGTTTTCATAAATCTCTATGTGGTATCTTGTTGGATAATTATCCTGCATTAATGATTATTTCGTGTACATAGTGTTATGTATGTTTTTATCTAATTGTTTGTAAATATGGTGAACATATATAGAAAATTGGTTCTTCCGACAAACGGTGTTGTCGGGAGCCAGTCACGCCTAGGATTGTTTTGGGACGTGACATAACATTTTTGAGATCTCATCACTTCATTATTTTCAGGTACCTGAACCTTTTACAAAATTTCATGAGGTGTTATATCATAGGCTCTTCAAGAGCACATTGCCTTCTTATTATGATTATTTGCTCCTTATTTTTCAAGGATTATTTCATTTGGAACTGATTAGTCTACCATACTTTATGAATGCGTAGACTTTGTTCTTTAAGAACGCAAAATAGGAGCACTTGTAGCTTAAATATGATACTAAATTTGAGTCAGCAGATGCTTTCGGTATTTGACTTGAATTATCTTTTGAGTAAGAATTTGATGATAATTATAACATATTTCTTAACTATTTATAATCTCCTCCTTATGTTAGGAAAACTAACATTCATCCTCCATCTTCTTTGAGAAATCCGTCTTTGTGCATCATGGTATATTATTGATCGTATATCGCACATCAAAACTATTAGATGGAATAGTTGGTTCCTAATCTTGAATAAAAAATAATCATAATTTATTGGTCCAATGCATACAAGTGTTATTGTATGCAACATATCATATTTCAGACTAACACATGAAGTTTTGTTCTCCTTAACAATGGTTTAGCTATTTATCGAAGGCATTTAATGTCAAACCATCATCATCAAGATTGTCGTGATTACACAATCTGAAAGTTATGATCTTAACTCAATTTTTTTGAGTAAGCAACTTTATGAATGTCAAACTACTGGTTGACAATAAACGTGCATAGTGATCATCTTATTGATGCATCTTAATAGATCGCATGATAGGTGAACGGACCCTTATTCACCTTTTTATACTTTTTGGATTTTAAGGAATTTAATTTAGTTTATACAACCAACTTATCATGAGAATAAGCAACATTAAAAGTAATGAAGAATTTTATAATTCTTCAATATATGCTCAATTCTCAGTATTTGCATCTTCGAAATGTCTGAATCGTTCGTGATAATTTCATGAACTTTTATTTTAGAAAATTCTAAGTTTACCATGACATATGAACTTTTACTTTAGTAAATTTCAGATTTACTATTACATGAATAAATTTCATATTCTACTTTAGAAGTAGATTTCAAAATAACTTTTCTCAATTATTTTGCCTCTTACGGAGGTGGATTGTACTTTTCTTACAACCACGAGCACGTTCGAATTTATATACAGTCGCATTTACCCCCAGGGTTTAGATCTGTATTTATAATAATCAAAATTCTCATTCCCAAATAATAGAATATAATCGTTCCTTAAGCATATCAATCTATGATAGCTTAGAACCTTCTCTTTCAAGATATTGCTACTTCAGGAGCAAATCAAGGCATAGACATGATGTAGAGAATTTTTCTCTTAACTTATCTTTCAGAGTACATCATATATTGCTACCACATTCACTTCAAGAATGGAGCAAATTATCATCTTTCAGACTTATCATATATTGCTACCGCATTCACTTCAAGAATGAAGCAATTTGACTTATCATATATTGCTACCACATTTACTTCTTGGAATGGAGCATATTTAATGGGATAGATTCATGTCTATTTATAAAAAACACATTATTTATCCTTAGCCATTGTTATATTATCAATATGGTGTATTGAGATTAAAATTCAATATTTTATCCATATAAAAGCGTCTTACGCATAAATCGATGGGAATTGAACCCATGCATGCATTCATATCGTGCTTTTGGGAGGATAATTATCTTCAAGTGGTCAAATCCTTCATTTAGGCTATTCCATAAAATAAGTGGATCCTTAGTAGTAAGATATTCAATTTTCAAAATTTCATCAAGATGATGACGCAACAAAATCATAGCCTTAGCATGATTTTAATGAGATGCTGTATTTTCTTTCTTTATGGCGTCTCCAAGACCCATAACATCTAGGTGGATTTCAGCATTCAATACTCATTAAAGATAGTTCTTGCTCGACACAACAAACTCAGATTTTATAAGATTATTAGCAATATAAAAAAAAATAAAAAAATAATGCCTTAGCCTTCAAATTTGATACGGCAGAGTCTCGTGCTGATAAAGTATTATAAAATAACAAAGAATAAAGAAGACAAGTAGAGAGAGAATAGAGAGTAATTCTTATTTCTCTTGAGGAATTTCTTGATGGGTTTATTACAATGAAGGAAAAACGAAAAACCCTTTTATTTATAAGGAAAAACTAACTTTGGATTTCTAACCTTTTCATAAATAGATATTCACTATATACAGTAAAGTATATATTCACTATGTATGATAAAGTAAACATTCACTATATATGGTAATCTAGTTATAACAAAAATAATATTTTTATTCTTTTTCTTTCAAATGGTTATGTGTCCTCACATGATTCTTTACTTATTAACTACTTGTAGCATGTAGGGTAATTATTTCTAATATTTTATTACTGTTATAAAACAAGAAAGAATAAAGAAGAAGAGTAGAGAGAATGGAGAGAGTGATTCTTATTTCTTCTATTGAGGGAGGAGAGATCATCAGATTGTCAATACAATGAACAAAACTCCTCTATTTATAGAGAAAATCTACTCCTAGTCTGAGTAAAAGACGGATGCTTCAAATCCTAATAGATATCAAAGTAGATCTTGATAGATCTTGATAGACATTCACTATAATGTAAATACATTTATAACACTCCCCTTTGAATGTCTAATTGGTAGATAATGTGCCTCGTTAAAACCTTACTAGAAAAAACTAAGTAGGAAAAAAATCTAGTGAAGGAAAAAGAGTACGCATCTCTAATAATACGCATTTCAGCTGTCTCATTAAAAACCTTACAAGGAAAACCCAGTGGGACAAAACCTCATAAGGGAAAAACAGTACAACGCATATTAACTCCCCCTAATGAGAACATCCTTGAAACTTTGCATCCCGATCTTGTGCACCTTCTTCTTAAAAGTTGTAATTGGAGAAGACTTGGTGAATAAATCAGTCGCATTGTCAGTTGAACGAATCTGTTGCACGTTATATCATTATTCTTTTGTAGCTCGTGTATGTAGAAAAGTTTTGGCAAAATGTGCTTCGTTCTATCTCCATTTATGAATCCTCCCTTAAGATGTGTTATGTATGCTGAATTATCTCTATATAAAATTATGGGTAGATTGTCATATTTTACACCACATTTTTCTCGAATGAGATGTATCATGAACCTCAACCATACACATTCTCAGCTTGCTTCATGAATAGCTATTATCTCAGCATGATTCGATGAAGTGGCTGCGATAGACTGCTTTGTATATCTCCAAGATATGACAGTATCCCCATATGTGAACACATTATATGTTTGAGACCGAGATTTATGCAGGTTAGATGAGTACCTAACATCAGCATGACCAGTAAGATCGGGACTGCAATATTTAGAATAAAATAAACTCATGTATTTTATCCCATTTTGATGTCTCATAGTAGAAGCAGAAATATACCTTGCTAAAAAATTGAGCGAAAGGCTATATTGGGTCTTGTAGTTTCTTACAAGATACATGAGTGCACCAATTGTACTAAGATATGGTACTTCATAACTAATTCAAATTTGTATATTTCTCATTTCATCAAATAATCTTATTGCTTTTGAAAACTTTCCAAGAGTTTCAATAATTTTCAAGCTTTAAGCTTATACAATATAAGGATTATCAATAAGTTTCCTAGAAACTTTTATATTTTGAATCCTTAAAGAAGTTTTCATACAAATTTTGTCAAGTGACAATATTCAACATCTTATGTGTGACATCTTCAAGTGTCTGGACTGCAAATCAAATAAGTTTTCACTTACCAAGATGCATCCTTTCATGTCACTTGATAAATGTTTTTACGTCAACATGCTTAAATTAATGTAGAATTCAGATCCTCGTAATCTTTCACAATATTACGTCAATATTGTGTCAAAGATATTGATGATATATCATTTTGTATCGGTTCACAATGCGACATAACATTTGAGATCTCATCACTTCATTATTTTCAGGTACATGAACCTCTCATAAGGTTTCATGAAGTGGTATGTCGTAGAATCTTCAAGAGCTCATTGCCTTCTTATTATGATTATTTGCTCCTTATTTTTCAAGGACTATTTCATTTGGAACCGATCAGTATACCACGGTTCACGCATGCATAGACTTTGTCTTTTAGGAACACAAAATAAGAGCACTTGCGCTTAATATGAGATGCTTTCAGCATTTGACTTGAACTATCTTTTGGATAAGCATATGGTGATAATTCCTAACATATTTCATAGCGCTTATAATCTCCCTCTTATGTTAGAAAAACTAACATACATCCTCTACTTATTTGAGGAATCCATCTTTGTGCATCATGGTATATTCATTAATCGTATGCCGCACATCAAAACTATTAGATGGAATAGTTGGTTCATGACCTTGAATCAATTAAGGGGGAGGAAATAATCATAATTTATTGGTCTAATGCATACAAGTGTTATTGTATGCAACATATTATATTTCAGACCAACACATGAAGCTTTGTTCTCATTAGCGATGGTTTAGCTATTTATCAAAGGCATTTAATGTCAAACCATCATCATCAAGACAACTTTCTTGATTGAACAGTCTAAAAATTATGTTCTTAACTCAATTTTATTGAGCAAGCAACTTTATAAATGTCAAATTACAGGTTGACAATGAATGTACATTTGATCATCTTATTGATGCATCTTTTCAACATATCACATGATAGGTGAACGGGCCCTTATTCACCTTTTATATTTTTCAGATTTAAGGAATTCAATCCCAACATTAGTTGGTCCAACCAACTTATCATAAGAACAAATGACATAAACAATTCTCAAAAAATCTTCTAGTTTTTCAATACATGTCTAATATTCAATATACACATCTTCGAGATGTCACAATCGTTCATATCAATTTATGAACTTTTATTTTAGTAAACTCCAAGTTTACCATGACATTTACTTTTTTTTCTTTAGTAAATTTCAAATTTACTATTACATGAATAAATTTCAGATTTACCACTTTAGAAGTAGATTTCGAAATAAGTTTTCTCAGTTATTCTGCCTCATTCGGAGGTGAGTTATGATACCATTACAATCAAGTACACGTTTACATTAATAAGCTTCTCATTCCTCAGGAATGGAATATAATCGTGTCTTAAGCCTATCAAATTATGATAGCTTATAACCTCTTTCAAGATTTTGCTACTTCAGAAGCAAATCGAGGCATACATATGATGTAGAGAATTTTTCTCTATCATATCTTATGATCATAATATGCGTGTGAAAATATCATCACTTTTGATAATCATAATCATATTATCCCTCCACGCCTATATTCGTACATATAATCACTTGTCTTCTTTCAGACATATTATGCACTGCTATCACATACACCTCAAGAATAAAGTAAGTTGTCATATTTCAGACTTATCATATATTGCTATCACATTCTCTTCATGGAATTGAGCATATTCAATGGGTCGAATTTTAAACTTTTTATCAAACATCCATTATTTTGCCTTAGCCATCACAATGTCATCAATATGGTGTATTGAGATTCAAACTCAATATTTGATCCATATAAAGGCGCCTTAGGCATGAATCGATGGAACTTGAACCCAACATATTATCATACTTTTTGATAATATTGTTCTTGGAAAATAAATTTAAAATATAAATGGTTCCAAACCAATTATTTTTTCTCAAATCCAATAATAATTATATGATTAATAGAAAAATACAAATAACATTAGGAATTACTAACCTTGAACTTTAGATTTATAATCTCATATGAAATAAGAAAGAATAAAGAAGAAGAATAGAGAGAATAGAGAGAGTTATTCTTATTTCTTCTTTTGAGGGATGAAAGATCATAAGATTGTTAGCCATATGAAAAAAAGGAAGAAATAAAAAAAATAATACTTTCGCTTTAGCCTTTAAATTTGAGACAGTAACATGTTATAAAACAAGAAAGAATAAAGAAGAAGAGTAGAGAGAATGGAGAGAGTAATTCTTATTTCTTCTGAGGGAGGAGAGATCATCAAATTGTCAATACAATGAACAAAACTCCTCTATTTATAGAGGAAATTTACTCCTAGTCTGAGCAAATAACGAATGTTTCAAATCCTAATAGATATCAAAGTAGATCTTGATAAATTATGATAGACATTCACTATAATTAACTTATTATTTGGAGTAAACAAATAATCGAGAACGTGGAATCCAACTAATCTCCAACTCTTGTCTAACTGGAAAATAATCGTAACTAATTATATAAAATAAAAACTTAAGATAATAAGTACTTTAACTGATCTCAATCGATAACTAAAATTTTTATTGGTCCTCACTGTTTCTCTTGGACACTCAACACTGATATGTCCTTAAATCTACATATATGTTTAGACGATTATTTTATAAATTAAAATATTTAACTAATAAAGTAAAAATAAATTAGCATGTCTGGCTAGATGTGTATACTCAAAATTAAATTACTTAATTATTTTAAGTTTATTAGTGTACTATGCCTTGTTATTATGATTAAGATTGGATCTGAATACCGCCTTGTTATTATGATTAAGATTGGATCTTAATACCTCCAACTATTATTCGGATTAAAAAAAAGAGAACTAATAAATGAATTCCCAATAAATCAACTTCCCCTCAGCCACTTGCTGACATGCTTTTCGCCTGTCAAGGCACTTTCTCCATTATGATTTTATTAAAAATATTGTTTTATATTTTTTATTTATTTTTTAATTTTAAGGTGTTCAATAATATTTATTTAATTTATAAAATTAATTAATAATTTATTTATTTTTATTTATTTATTCTTAAACTCAAAATTAAATATAATATATCATTCATTTGCATTTACAAAGTAAAAAAAAAATTATATTCAAAGGATAATATTATAAAATTATTCTTCTATTTATTATTTTTTAAGTTATGTGTCAAATCAAAAGTGTTAAATATTTATAAATGAAAGAAGTATTATTTGTTTATCTTATTAAATCAATAAAGTATTAATTAGTTTTTCATATGGCTCATGCAATTAATATTTTCTAAAAATATTCACACTTTTTTTTGTAAGGCTCTAAAGAATTTTTTTAAAACTATAAATTAATAAAATAATTTTTTAATAATACGTGTAAAAAAAATCAATTAATATAGAAAGAAAAAAGTAAATTCAACTATTATTCACTTAAAAAAAGATTTAACAACGACTTTGATTCCAACAAAAGTTGTCTTCTCGTCTCCAATAATAATTTAATTTTTCCTCTGCCACTTGCCCACTTGCTTATTGTCTTTCAATGTATCACGTCAATCGGGTAACGACAAATTTACTTTGACCGCCGTGTTACTTTATTTTTTGATTATTACTCTCTCTTTTTTAAAAAATAACCTACTTTTTCTTTTTAATTTTATTCAAAAAATGATTTCTTTTCATTTTTTTATAATATTTTAATTTTAACTTTTCAAATAATATATTTCTTCCATCTCATTTTATCCGTTTCAAATTGGAATAACATAACTATTAAAAAAATAATAATTGATAATATAATTTTACCATTTTGTTCCTCTTAATTGTGTCTTGTTGTTAATTTCAATATTGATGGATGACTAATACCAAAGCACTATTTAAATTTTTAATGGTGTATTCTTAATGGTACTCCTCTTTGCAACATTTTTCAAGAATGTTAATAATAAAGAGTAATCAATTACACTAAGGGTAATCAATTACACTAAGAGTATAATGGGAAAAAAAAATATTTTATCTTGATAAGTAAAAAAGGACAAGTAAAATGAGACAACAAATTAAAAAATTTGGGACGAGTAAAATGAAACGGAGTGAGTATTTAAGACCATAAAGTTAAAGGACATTTTGGTAAGACCACAATATTTAAAAATCTTCTTTATTTTCTTAAACGTTGTGTCAATTCAAAATAGGTTATTATTCATTTTAAAACAGAGGAAATATTTAAAAAAAATTTATCCTTTAATTTATCCTATCTTCTTACAGTAATTTTACTCATATAATTTGATACAACAGAATGCAATCTAATATGATATACTCTCCCCATTCACTTTTATTTGTCTAATATCTTAAAATAAGTTTTATTTTTTATTTTTATTATTTTAACCATATCAAAAAAATATTAACTCTTTTTTTGTTTTTTACCGTCAATATTAGTTATTTATTTTTTAAATTATTTTCCAAAATTTAAACTTTATGTCAATTAATATGAATATTGTGGTAAAAGTTTCATATTAATCATTATTTTTTATGAACAGTAAAATTCAAAGAGATCAAGTAAAAGTAAAGAGGAGTATCATGAAACGATACTTATATGTAATAAACATCGAAGGGGTGTAAAATCAAGGCCACATAGTAATATGGATCGAGTGTGTCTTAGCATTTTGAATATTTCTAAAGGGACAAGCTAAAAATCGATCAAGCTAAGTCAAACCCAAGTTGCCTTGATGCCATCTTGATAAGTGAACTGAATGTGTCATTATAGTCTATAAACTCTATAATGATCGATGGATCTACAAATATACGTTGTGGTGGAAAGATTGAATCGGCTGCAGAACGAGGAAACAACGTCAGAAATTAGGTTACGCGAGGACTTGGAGGAAGCAACTAAACTACTATTGACACTCAAATCAAAGCTAAATAAAAATCCAAAGCAGGACGACCATGATGCCATTAGTGAGCTGGTCACAAGGATTGACCAAGTTTCTTGTGAAATAGAGGACGCCATTAATGAAGATCATCGTGCAATTATTGGAATCATCTGTAATAATGGCATCAAAATAAGAGGACTATCATGTTTGGGTTTATCATCATGCAGTAGCTGGCGCCGCCGGAGAGAACATGATCCACATGCGGCTGGTACCATCAAGCAGAAATTCAAACAATTACGAGAGTACTATCAAGAGATCCTTTGTCATCATCGCGATTATCCTATACTATTACATAAGAAGGATCAAGAGGTCAACGCACCAGTACTGCTCAAAGAAGCCATTGGGCTCGATGAACACTTGGAAAGACAGGTAATCCAACAGCTTATTACCATCAATAATGACGACAACAACAACATGCAAGTTGTTTCGCTGTGTGGAATTGGCGGAGTGGGGAAGACCACTCTAGCACGACAAGTATTCAACAGTGATGCTGAGATCTCATTTGAATTTTTCAACATAATCTGGGTCAATGTATCTCCCAGTTTTAATATTAGAGACATACTTGTGCAAATTCTTCGTTATTTTACAAGAGCAGCAGATAAATTTGCCAGCGAAAGGGAAGACACGTTGGCTAAAATAATTACAGATTATGTTAGCAACGGTGGAAGATGCTTAATAATCTTGGATGATGTATGGTCAACTCAAGTTTTAGATGATCTCCTGCATCGCCTTCGAATCCTACCCTTTCACCATAAAGCTCACAGGGTATTGGTCACAACGCGGAAGAGACAAGTAGCTGAGTATGGTATACCCAAGCCATTCATCTTCACTGTGCGTGGACTCACTGAAAATGGCTCATGGGAGTTGTTCATGGATTCATACCGCAGACACAGTGGAGGTACGTATGTAATACGATTGTAAATTTTTTATTTGATCCACGGGCCATCTCGCTCGTTCAAGTCTCAAGGGCTAGCAGCGGGCTAACTTGGGCAGAGTTAAAAGGCCGGTCTCGCTCCTAAGTGAACTCCAAAAGATCATATATAGTCCAACGGTACAAATAATGGATTGGGGTGGGCTGGCCCGTTAGCCCATATTGATAGCTCTACCTGCGGGGTTGAGTGCGTTTGCTTTGAAATATTCAGTGATTTATTTCCATTCATACTTGATACACAACCGTTGTCAAGCACATCGATATATATATAGATTGTGGCTTTAGGTAGGGGCAGATCTATAGACAATTTTTTAGTGCCCTGACACTCATTAAATCCGACGCAGATTAGGTATAATAATATAAATACTCCTAATATATAAAAATTGATATGAGATTTAGAAAAGCATCGCGTAAAGCAAGAAAATTGCTCCGTGCTTTACAAGTTTCTAGGCGAAACCTTAAAATTATGAGCGTCAATATGTGTGTTTGAACCTCTCGGACACCCACGTTTCCTAAATCTCGGGTCCGCAAACTGGCTTTAGGTCCTTTCCACTTAGCATATGTACATGCCCAACTGTGCTCTCTCTTGGCAAGGTAGTGCTTGTCCGAGTATACCTCTTCATTGGAGAATTGTAGGCCATATATAATTGACATATTCATAGTAAAAGATCGAACAAATGGTCTATGGTCTCATAGGTTCCTTAGCATAATGCACATTGTTGTTCATCTATTTCATCAATTTATCTTTGGCATAAAGTCCTCTTAAAAACTTTTATGAGATGCAACACAAAGCTCTGTGACCAATAGACTTGAATAGGAAAAACCACAGACTTAATCAAAAGCTCTCTCACTGCCTATGATAAAAATTTAGTAATCTAGCATGTGATTGTGCCTAGCATTCTTGAGAGTTGTAAGTAGTATTTTAAAAGGCAGGAGCCTAAGGCGGGGCATTTTACTTTGCATAAGGCTAGTGCGGGCATGGGGCGTAAGCTTTTAATTTTTAATTTATATTATAGCTAGCATAAGTTGGTCCCGACACCATGTTATAAAAGAAAAGTATAGTAACACCCAAAAAAGATACATTTAATTTTTTTTAAAAAAAGAGATAAGCATTCAGTATTCGCTCAAACTATGATCAAAGTTGCTACAACATACTAACTTCACATGGATCCTATTACCTCCATAACTTAATTTTAACGTATTTTTGTCACCCTTTTGTGCTGACATGACACCTCTATTAAATAAAAATGAGGTTCACGTCAAAGGTGTCGCGTCAGCTAAACAAATGTTACATCAGCTAAAAAGGATGACAAAAATAAACTAAAATTGAGTTCAGCGGTAATAGGACCCCTGTGAAGTTAGAATGTGTCGTAGCAAGTTTGGTCATAGTTCAAGGCTACTAGATGCTTTACTCTAAAAAAAAAACAACTAAAACATAATTAAAGGAACTCACGGAAAACAAAACTTCTAACAATATTTTACAAATAGAAATAATGCAATGATATAAAACTTATTATGAGATGCAAATCAGCTCTAACATCTTAACTTACAAAGAATAGAAGAATCACAATTTCTTAAAATATATGACTATCATACTAAGTAATTTACCACCTCAAAAGAAAGAATCAATAAACTTTAGAATTATGATTCAAACATAACTCCTTCTTGGATAAAAATAAAATACTTTCAAATAATAAAATATGATAATTTTGAGATATAGGATAAAAATATGAAGACCAATGACAAGTGAAGATGTATAATTCTAACTGTATTTTAAAAAGAAATGTCAAGTGATGTTCAGTGCCCTCACGATGTTTTCAAATGACAAATAAGCAATAAAACGACTTGTTATTTGAGTTAATTTTAATTTTCTTATTTCTATAGATGAAAAAAACCGCTAAGCATTATTTATTTATTAAAAAATTATGAGGATCGACAACGTTGGATAAGGAATCTGACACGTAATTTGTGAAAATATAAATAAAATATGAAATTAAATGTATTTATACATGGCAACATTCGATTGGTGCGTGGATTCACTCTTTTTTTAAAAAAAAACTGAAATTCAGCGAAAAATGATGTATTTACAACGGATTAAAGAAGAATTGTGGGGCAATAGGTCGAAAGTAAAACTTAAGTATCTTTTTGAAAAATTCAGATAAGATCAGGGAGGACTTTATGTATTTTCTCTTTTTACTTTTTGCTTTAGATCTTGCAACTTATTCTCCAAGCCTGACATCCGTATTAAGCACAAACTCAATATTTTTATTTTTATTTTTTTTTAAATTTATTATCATACTTTTATTTTTAATTCCATTCAAAAAATATTATTTTTTTATATTTAAAAAATAATTTTATTTTAGAAGATTTGAGTAGTTCCCTTTTTAATTATAATTTTTGTCATATTTGAAATATTTACAGATATTATTATTAAAAAGTACTTCATTTATATATTTTTAATTATCATTTTGTATCTATTTCATTCTTTTTAATAATATTTATTTTTTAATATTTACATGACGTTCAATAACAAATTATAAGTGATATATTAAAATTACTATAAAAAATACTTGTGAAAATTTTTAAGTGAGCCTCATGTAAGATGTTAAGTAAAGTTAAAACATCAAGAGGTAATTTATCGTCTATTTTATCTTTTTTACTAAATATTAATAATTTCCTAATGCTAGCGACTTCATCCTCACTTATATTAGTAATAAATTTATTATTTTGTATCAATTTTAGTCTTGTTATTAAATAATATTTATTTTTAATACTTAAATAATTTGTAAGAAAAAATTATAAGTGATATTGTAAAATTACTATGAAATTTTTGTAGGTGGGTCCATATAAGATATCTAGTTAATTTAAAGCATCAAGAGATAATTCATCATTTTGTGTCTCTATTATCTTTTTCTTATTAAATATTAATAATTTTCTAATACTTAGATGAGTTATTATAATTAATTAAGGTGATATAGTAAAATTACGATTGAGAGATGTCAAGTTAATTTAAAACACATGACTCATGCGTCGTGAGGCATTTTGCTGGTACCCCACCGTGATGCGAATTCCAGAACTGTTTTTTAAACCACTGGTTGTGAAAAGTGGCTAATATTAGGTTTGTCCTGAATTTCCTAATTTACCTGGATTCTATCACAATTGTATTTTACTCCAAGAATTTTCTTGGGGGAAATGTTTTCTTGTTTCCATGTTGGAAAAGATTTCTTCCATAATTGGTTAATTCTTTCTTAAACGAGATGTTTTTGGACTTCTATAACCAGAAAATCTTTACTTCTCATAATAACATCTTCAATGTAGTAGTTTAAGAGTATTATTTAGAGAAAGATTTTCTCTCAAATAGTTTTATATTTTTTTATACTAGTTTTCATAATATGTTGGTCATTTGACCAAACCTATCAATAATATGTTTTTTATTATGTTTTTATGTGTCGTCTGATCGATCACCGACATAGTTTGCAACAACTAGTTTCCGCATGACGCCCATCCCAACAGCTACTGAAATTAATTTTTTGTACTACTCCATTTGTTATTGGCAGGAGATGAGGTGATTAGAGCAGACATGGAAGAGGTAAGTAGAAAAATGGTGAAACGCTGTGGAGGGCACCCAGTAGCCATCATCAAGCTGGCTCAAGTTTTGGCAGGCAGAGAGAGCCTGAATGAATGGAATACAGTGCATCAACACTTAATGTCAATTCTCAATGACAGTGTATTGCAGCAAATCTTAACTCCAAGCTTTGATGACTTGCCAGATCACCTTAAACTTTGTTTTCTTTACTTGGGACTTTGGCCTGAAGATTCAGTGATAGATGTGGAGAAATTATATCACTTTTGGATAGTTGATGGATTAGTGAAGCTGCAAGACATGAGAGAAGGAGGAGGATCGTTAGATATTGCAGAACGATATCTAACTGAACTCGAAAAAATGGGTATGATTGAAGTGGAAGAAGAGGATGTTCCAACTGTTACACGGCTCAAATCTTGCCGCCTTCACAAAATGATGCGGCTACTAAGCATATCAAAGGGTAAAGAGATCAACTTCAGCCAATATTTGGGTTCGGATTCCTCCCCCTCCTCCTCCTCATCATCATCAAGAAAGAGAGTACGACGATTGTCCCTGTGTCTAGAAAGGCAAGAGGATACGGCCAGCGCCATTGATCTGATCACCAAAAATAAGCATCTTCACAGCCTACATATCCTTGACCCACACAAACAGCAAGTTAGGAAACCTGTAAAAATATTGCCTTTTGATGTCGAGGAGCTAAAGCTACTAAGACTTCTTGATTTTGACGGGGTTGACTTTGGATCATATGACGATAAGTTATCAGGTGATGATCAGAAAAAGAATTCTGGTTTAGTACTCCAAGGGTTATCCAAGCTAGTCCATTTGAAGTATCTGAGTTTCAAAAGATGTTTTCTGGACGAATACTTATCGTTGCCCATCACTTCTAACTTGCAAATACTTGACTTGCGAGTGGATGATTTGATTAACGAGGTGATTCTGCCAAATGTTTTGCGGAATATGAGAAGAATGAAACATCTATATCTTCCACGTGTGTTTAAAACACAGGACGGAGAAAAGTTGAGGCTTGATGGCATGAAAGAGCTTGAGACCCTTGAAAACTTCATCACAAAGGTGTGCAATGTTGCTGATCTGCAAACAATGAACAAACTCCATAGCGTAGCCGTGAAGGTTGACGGTGATTTCCCTGACCTGCAGTTCATCAACCAGCATCTGAAAAAACCTTCAAACGGACAGATTCAGCTGTCTATAGATATCAGAAATTTTGATTGCTTTGTTGATCAGAGGCATTCACTTATCAGGGAAGTACTGGAATACTCGGGTGTCCGAATCTTTTCCATTGAAGGACATATCAATGAGCTTCCCTCCAGATACAACATCTCCCAAGGTTTAACAAAGATAGTCCTGATTGGCTCTGAACTTGAGAAAGATCCTATGCAAAAGCTATTTAAGCTTCCCAAGTTACGTGTTCTAGTCCTCGATGATAATGCCTTTGAAGGCACGAATATGGTCAGTCCTGCTTCGGGTTTTACTCAACTCAGGCATTTGGAACTCTTGAATTTGAAGTTTCTGGAGAGTTGGACTATAGAAAACAATTCTATGCCCAAACTTTCTAACATGAAAATAGAAAATTGCAACAAATTGAAGGTCCCTGACGGCCTCAAATCCCTCACTGCTCTTAAAGAGTTGGAGATTGCAAAGATGCCCACAAAGTTTGTACATTTGCTCCGCAAGATGGATCCAACGCAAGGAGAAGGCGCATCCTTAGTAAATTATGAGAAGATCACTTTTCCGATAAGTCATGGTAAGCTGTCTACCTGCTATTATTGTTACACTACTCATAAAAAGGTGCTAATTGCATTTCTTCCATGTACAATGCATATATGACTCTCTAAGAATCGATATGATCCTCGAACATTTCTTCTTTTGCAGAGATAACCAGATCAGAAGATGCAGATAAAGCCGAAGCATCCTCATCTGCTTTGCAAATAAATTAACATCCTGTTTGTTTAACGTTTGGGAACCTATCACTGCTGAGACGGTGGTAGAGATTTGAAGTTGTTTCTTGCTGATTCATTTTGGTTTTCTGTGTTGAACTTGAGAATATCATGTTCTGTTGCTCTATTGTTATACGAACAATTTGACTCGTTTACTGTCACACCCCCGTTTTTCACCGCATCCGACCCCGCTAGGGAGTTGGTTTTGGAGAAAATGGGTTTTTCCAATTAAAGTGACGTTTTGAAAAGGGATTACTTTACTTACAGAGTCGCCACTTGAAATTGAGTTTGGGTGTTCCAAGTCACCTTATTGAATCCCTATTCAAAAGGAAATGACTCTTCAATTTTTATTTTTTCGTCTGCGAACTAGAAATCCGGATAAGGAATTCTGTTGACCGAGGGGAAGGTGTTAGGCACCCCTCGAGTCCCGTGGTTCTAGCACGGTCGCTTTAATGACTTACGTCCGGCTTAAATTGATTTTTTTTTTAGGATTTATAATATTTGTTAACCTAAAAGTTGTTTGTCTCCCGCTTTTAATTTATTTTGAAATTATTTATTATATTGACGTGTGGCTTACCGATAGTAGTACTTTTCGGCCTCACCACAAATTTTGGCACGTTTCTCGCGCCTTTACGGCATTTATAAGTCGTCCCTATTTTCCTAATCTAAATAAGCATCTAATGGGTTTAAAACCTCCCCAACCCAATTCAATTGGCTTCAAATGGTAAATTAATTTAATTATGACGAATGGTCGGTAGCAGGACTTTCCAACTTCATCGTCAATTTTTGCTTGTATATTAAAACTTAATTTATTTGAGATTAAGAACCTAACTTGTTCTTTTATAAGTCTGCTTCCTTGCAAATGAGTTTTTCCTCTTTTTTTTTTTTGATCGCATTTATGATTACATATTTTAATATTTTTAAACGAAAAGGATTAGTCTTAGGCTTTAACGAACAACACTATATATAAGCCAAACAAAATTACTTAAAAGTAATTTAACATAATAACATAATAAAGTTTAATTAATAAAATTACATTACCAAAGTTATCATAATAATGAAGTTAACAACAAAACAAAAAAAAAACAGAAAATATGTAATCAACATAACAAATTTATTTATTAAAAAATGAAAATAATAAAATGAAATAAAAAAAATACTACTGTCCTCTTAAATCTTTTCTCAAAACTAAACTGTTGCTTTTGATTTTCTCTAGGTGATCTGCTATATTGAACCAAACTTGTACCAATTCTATAGTCTCAAAACTGTATGAAACAAATGTACCCTTCATCAACGTCATATACTAACAAACATAAACTCCATATCTAAAACAATTTTTGCATAGTAAGAAAAACTTGTATTAAAACATTCTACTCTTTTCTTTTGTACTATCAATTTCTTCCTTCCCTTTTTTTTTTTTTTTTACTTTTTTTTTCTAGGTCTATATCCATCTCACAATATTTTCTTATAAGAATGTTTAGGGTGGTAAAATGTGTGCATGTGTGTGCATTTTTTTTTTCTTTTTGCATGCATGCACGTATATAGGTCGAAGATTCTAGTTACAACGCAATAGTACTAATCGCATGTCAACCGAATACAACGTTACGTCTTTTAACGCTAATGACCCTAACAACTATCTTATTTGGAAATTAATCAAATTTAGTTAACGTTACTTTGGAATAGCAAACTAGTTATAAATGGGGACATAAAGTAAACTATATAAAAATAATAAATTGCACATAACGAATAGTAGAAAAAGTCCTGAAAATAACTCTATTCATGCTTCGATTCATAACCAAATTTACAAAAGTAATGGTATAGGAATTAAATAAAAACCTGTATGACGAACTAAATCGAAAGAGGAGCTCTTACGTCGAACCAAAAAGAAACTCAAACGGAGATCCTAAACTCCAAACCCTAATTTCTTTTCCTCTTCTCCTTTCATTTTTCTTTGTTTTTTTTCAATCTTTTTTCTCTTCTGTTTTTTTTTTTGTTTCTTGTTCTTGCTTTTTTGTTTTTTCTTCCTCCCTTCCGGTTGTGCATGTGTGTGTTATATATAGTGTCGTGTGTTTGTGTCGTGTGTGTGTGTATTTGTGTCGTGTGTGTGTATTATGGAAAATGGGGGGGAGGTTTGTGAGAGTGGGGCTTGTGGGTGGTTTGGATAGTTTAGGATTCTTTTTTTTTTTAATTATTATTATTTTTTATTTATTTTTTTAATTTTAATTTTAATTAATATTTTAAATAAAATAAAAAAATAATAAAATCTATTTTAAAACTAACAAAATACAAGACTAGCTAGTCTTAGGAATATGGTTAAGAAATATTAATATCACAACCTTCTTTATTAAAAATTGAAAGAAGAAACAAATATAATTTAGAAAAATTTTTATTTATTTTTCATTTTTTTTTCTTTTTTTTTCTAAAAATAAATAAATAAACAAATAAAAACTAAAAAATGAAAGTAAAAACTTATT
>NC_061113.1:11219373-11224871 GCF_002878395.1 Capsicum annuum | reverse complement strand
AATAAAAACCTGTATGACGAACTAAATCGAAAGAGGAGCTCTTACGTCGAACCAAAAAGAAACTCAAACGGAGATCCTAAACTCCAAACCCTAATTTCTTTTCCTCTTCTCCTTTGATTTTTCTTTGTTTTTTTTCAATCTTTTTTCTCTTCTGTTTTTTTTTTTTGTTTCTTGTTCTTGCTTTTTTGTTTTTTCTTCCTCCCTTCCGGTTGTGCATGTGTGTGTTATATATAGTGTCGTGTGTTTGTGTCCTCTGTGTGTGTATTTGTGTCGTGTGTGTGTATTATGAAAAATGGGGAAGAGGTTTGTGAGAGTGGGGCTTGTGGGTGGTTTGGGTAGTTTAGGATTCTCTTTTTTTTTTTTTTTTAAATTATTATTTTTTTTATTTTTTTTAATTTTAATTTTAATTAATATTTTAAATAAAATAAAAATAATAAAATCTATTTTAAAACTAACAAAATACAAGACTAGCTAGTCTTAGGAATATGATTAAGAAATATTAATATCACAACCTTCTTTATTAAAAATTGAAATAAGAAACAAATATAATTTAGAAAAAATTTTATTTATTTTTCATGTTTTTTTCTTTTTTTTTTTTTCTAAAAATAAATAAATAAACAAATAAAAACTAAAAAATGAAAGTAAAAACTTATTTAAAATGTGACTCTATTTTTGTAGATTTTTTTTTTTTTTCAAAATTTTAAAATAAATTTAGTAAAAATAATATAAATTTAAAATATCTAATTTAGACCCTAAAACGAAATTGAACACTAAAATGACAAAAACACTTAGGTTTGATAAAAAATTAGGTGTTTACATTTACCTAGCAGAGTTGGCACCTTCTTCGCCTTACATCAGAAAATAACTTGCAAATTTTATCATAACCGTTACTCATTAGTTATCCCCAACTTTCATTATCATAAAATAACTTAATGGTCTTCTCCATGGATTCAACCAATTACATCTTGGACCAGAAAACAATAAAATCAATGACATACAAGGAGTCGACGACACTGATCATGTGCAAACAGGCCCAAGTGTTAAGGGGGTAACACTTGTTTACTTATCATTCAAGTTCACAACACTCACACAATGATCTTTGATTACATTCATGTTAGATAAGATAGTCGCACACGTTATAATTCTGATCCATCTCGAGTTGCTAATTGACAAAGGAAAATGCTAAGCATCAATACAAGGTTTACGGCAATTTCTCAGATTATTACTACATCGGTGTAAGAACATTGACATCTACACTTCAAAGTGAACCTATTCTTGCTTAGCATAGTCACCTCCCATTTGTACCTTGGCGCAATAGTCGAATAAACTCCCATCGAAGCATCGCCTTATGGCCTCTTTCGATAAGAAACCATCTTCATCACGAGCAAGAAGATACAGAAGTCCCCACTCCAACTTTGAAACAATCCTTCAAATTAAACCAGAAGAATCAAAATGGCGTATGTGAGAAGCGTTTAAGCACTTGTGCGTCAAGTGCTGGAACTGAATAAGCAGTACGTGTTTGACCAACAAACTTACCAGCCAAAAAAATCAAATAACTCTCGATTGGCCTGAGTCATATCCCACACTTCTCCGAGAGTAAGCTTATCAGGCACTGTCCGAGCGTACTTGCTAAAGATGTTCTCAAAATGCACTGGCATATACCTATGGAACAATTAAACCACAGACTTAGCTCAAGTTCAGGAAGGTCGTAAAACAACTTCAGAATAAAAAGGGCAGTCCTGTGCGCTAAAGCTCTCACTATGCACGGGGTCCTAGGAAGGGCCGGACCACAAGGATCTATTGTTTGTAGCCTTACCCTGCATTTATGCAAGAGGCTGTTTCCACGGCCTGAACCCATGATGTTCAGGTCACATGGCAGCAACTTTATCAGTTACGCCAAGACTCCCCTTGGTAATACGACTTCAGAATGAGTAGTATATATACTTGCCTGCCTTCTCTGTCATAGGTACCCGAATCGCTTCCATGTTTGCCCTTGTGTATATTATGAATGTATATGGGAAGGAACGGATTAGGAAACCACCCCTACAAATTAAACATTTGATACTAAATGTCAAACAATGTGCTACAAATCCTAATGAAGCAAGTGAGCACGATACAATTACAATCAACTGTATCTCAGTTACTACTTAATAGTATCAGTTTCTCTGCTTCAACTTACTGGTAGAGTAGGGTAACTCAAAGCAACATTGATTAGAATAGCCACTATGAACGATCCAATCATGTTGAAACCAATTTGACGAAGTCCTGTAATCAGACATCAACAAGGTACTAGCTAAGATAGGAAATTATAACATTCCCACCTCGCGATCATCAAGTTATCGATCCACAAGAGTTAGGAATAGCAAGATAATTTACCAGAGTATGTTTCCCATGGATAAATGATGCCATTATTATCCTGGTCGAAGAAGGCCGCATGCTGTTGAAGAACACTCATGCCGTTGTGCTTGTGGTCAGGTGTTCCGTTGGGGTGCTCCATATCCGGAGCAACCAATCCCCTAGCCATATCTGAGTATTTTTTGAGTGATGTAAGAAGGTCATACTTACGTTAACTATCAAAAGAGACGAGCAATACCAGCAGAACTTGCATATAATCAAACTAATAATGAACCACCAAGTAACAAACTGGACTAGAAACCACGAATTTAAGAACCAACGCTCCAGCATTGAAGCAAAACTAGAAAAGATTGGTAAAATGCTCTCCATCAAATAGCAATTATCTAAAAGTACGACATGCTTATTATACTTACTACTCTTAGTTTGGTAATTTCTGTCTTAATTTGACTATGTTAAAAAGGGCAAGCCGGTGCACTACAGCTCCCGCTATGCGCAGGATCCTGGGAAGGATCCCACCACAAGGGTGTATTGTAAGCAGTTTTACCTTGCATTTCTGTCAGAGGCTGTTCCAAGGCTTGAACTCGTGACCTTCTGGTCACATGGCAACAACTTTACCGGCTAATTTGACTATGTTCCGGACTTGAAATATAACTTGCAAATATATAAGGAAACATAACACAGCTAGGACTAATCCAAGAAGTATTCTTTGCTACTGCAATCAATGTTGCTATTCATCAAAGCATGTGTGCTAATAGAAGTTACATTTTCGGTCACCAAGTACCTCCATACAATTAATTTTTTCCGCAATTGCTAAACTCTGTAACATTACGGTGAGACTTGTATATATGAGACGTTTACTAGACTTATATGTGACTATTAAAGCTTTCGCTTTTTCAACCTGTCAACATACCAATATGACCAAGTGCTCCGGGGATCTTGACAGTGCAAGAATCCCCACGCTGCTATATGACCTTCTCCTTCACCATATATAAGAAACAACAAAGTTATTTAGTGTAGTCTTATAACACTAACATCTAAGTTATATAGTGTTTAATATATATACACTAAAAAAATTGATAATATACACTGTTGAGATATAACAAATTGTTAAGTCAATAATTATGGACTCTTCTAACAACTTAAGCTTAACATGGCATGAGAATCTACCATTTACCAGAAGTTGCACCCCATTTTATATTGTCCACCCTCTTGAGCATGGAGGGAGGAAGTCCTACATCGGAGTGACATGAGGATTATGTGGTGATCAAGTATTGCACAATTGTTACCTTATCAGCTACCTTTTGGATTTGAATTAAGCTCAAAATCCCTTATCTTATCAGTATGATTTTCCAACAAAATGGGATTTCGACGAATCCCATTCCACCCCGGTGACAGTATAGCTGGAATCAATACGCAGCAAAATGCTCATGTCAGTACATACATAGTATATATACTACTACTCTATCCGTTTCAAGTTGTTTGTCTTACCTTCCATTTCAAAAAAGGAAGTCTTAATATCTGCGTTCCACGAGATATTTAAAATAACAAGATATATTCAACGTATCTTTAGTTTAAAACCAACTACGATCACAAGATTCAAAAATCTTTTTTGCTTTCTTAAACTTCATATCAAGCCAAAATCAGACAAGATCAGTATTATTTAAAACAAAAATAAACAACACACATATCACAACACTTACAAGGCTTAGGAATAGAAGTTTCCAAATCAGTTCTAACTCTACGTTCAGCAGTAACTGGTGCATGAGGGGCTTCTGTTGTCAATGCTTGATTCCTCTGATCCATTCCACCTACTGTTATTATAGTCGTTTTAGCCATATCTCTCACTGTTGTATTACTTCAAACAAACTGAAACAAAAAATAAAAAATAAAAAAAAATTGTAATAATGAAATCAAGAAACGTGAAGGAGGAGAAATAATAGTAGTATAATTATGAGCAAAATTGGTGGCAACTGACAATTAATAAGAGGTAGGAGGATGGAGGTATTTAAGAGTTACAAGTGTAAATACGTGCATGGTGGTTTGTGACAGTTATTAGAGGGGCTTATGACACGTATTAGTCAAACCTGGATATAGATTCCCCCACAAATAGCCACACTTTGAAACTTCTCTCTCTAATAATAATAAATAATAAATAGCGTTATAAATGTAATAGAAGATCAACATTAATATCTATTAGGATTTGAAGTATCTGACTTTTACTCAGACTAGAAGTAGATTTTTCCTATAAATAGAGGGGTTTTATTCATTATATTGACAATCATAAGATCTCTCATCTTTCAGAGAAGAAATAACAATTACTCTCTCTATTCTCTCTACTCTTCTTCTTTATTCTTTCTTGTTTTATAACACGTTATTAGTAAAAAGTCTCTTACCAATTGAGATCTGTACGAAATCTCTTACCAATTGAGATCTGTTCGTACGTGGCTACATAATTTTTTGAGTCTCTACCTAATTTAGATTATATCAACACGAGATTCTACCAAATAAGATTAGTAATTCCTTATGTTATCTGTATTTTGCTACTAATCATATAATTATTGTTGGATTTGAGGAAAAATAATTGGTTTGGACCATTTATATTTTGAATTTATTTCTCAAGAACAATATTATCAAAAGAGATGATAATATGTTGGGTTCAATTCCCATCAATTTATGCCTAAGACGTCTTTATATGGATAAGACGTTGAGATTGGATCTCAATGCATGTATTGATGATATTATGATGGCTAAGGCAAAATAATAGGTATTTGATGAAAAGTCAGCAAATATATCCCATTGATATGCTCTATTCCTTGAATTGAATGTGGTAGCAATAAATCATATGTATGCCTTAATTTGCTTTTGTAGTAGCTATCATAATTTGATACGCTTAAGGCATGATTATATTTCATTCCTGGGGAATGAGAAGCTTATTAATGCAAACGTGCACTTGATTGTGATGGTATCACAAATCACCTCCGAATGAGGCGGAATAACTGAGAAAAGTTATTTCGAAATCTACTTCTAAAGTAGTAAATCTGAAATTTATTCATGTAATAGTAAATCTGAAATTTACTAAAGAAAAAAGTACATGTCATGATAAACTTGGAGTTTACTAGAATAAAAGTTCATAAATTGATATG
>NC_061113.1:11133251-11216373 GCF_002878395.1 Capsicum annuum | reverse complement strand
TTACTAGAATAAAAGTTCATAAATTGATATGAACGATTGTGACATCTCGAAGATGTGCATATTAAATATTAGACATGTATTGAAGAACTAGAAGGTTCTTCGAGAATTGTTTATGTCGCTTGTTCTCATAATAAGTTGGTTGAACCAACTAATGTTGGGATTGAATTCCTTAAATCTGAAAAATATAAAAGGTGAATATGGGTCTGTTCACCTATCACGTGATATGTTGAAAAGATGCATCAATAAGATGATCACATGTACATTCATTGTCAACTTGCAGTTTGACATTCATAAAGTTATTTGCTTAATAAAATTGAGTTAAGAACATAATTTTCAGATTGTGCAATCAAGAAAGTTATCTTAATGATGATGGTTTGGCATTGAATTCCTTCGATAAATAGCTAAATCATCGCTAATGAGAACAAAGCTTCATGTGTTGGTCTGAAATATGATATGTTGCATACAATAACACTTGTATGCATTAGACCTATAAATTATGATTATTTCTTCCCCTCAATTGGTTCAAGGTCATGAACCAACTATTCCATCTAATAGTTTTGATGTGCAGTATACGATTAATGAATATACCATGATGCACAAAGATGGATTCCTCAAAGAAGAATTCCTCAAAGAAGTACAGGATGTATGTTAGTTTTCCTAACATAAGGGGGAGATTATAAGCTCTATGAAATATGTTAGGAATTATCACCATATCCTCATCCAAAAGATAATTCAAGTCAAATGCTGAAAGCATCTCATATTAAGCGCAAGTGCTCTTATTTTGTGTTTCTAAAGGACAAAGTCTATGCATGCGTGAAGCGTGATAGACTGATCGATTCCAAATGAAATAGTCCTTGAAAAATAAGGAGCAAATAATCATAATAAGAAGGCAATGAGCTCTTGAAGAGCCTACGACATACCACTTCACGAAACCTTATGAGAGGTTCGTGTACCTGATAATAATGAAGTGATGAGATCTCAAAATTTTATGTCGCATTGTGAACCGATACTAAATGATATATCATCAATATCTTTGACACAATATTAACGCAATATTATGAAAGATTACGAGGATCTTAATTCTACGTTAATTTAAGCATGCTGACATAGAAACATTTATCAAGTGACATGAAAGGATGCATCTTGATAAATGAAAACTTATTTGATTTGCAGTCCGGGCACTTGAAGAAGTCACACATAAAATCTTGAATATTGTCACTTTGACAAAATTTGTATGAAAACTTCTTTAAGGATTCAAAATATAAAAGTTTCTGGGAAACTCATTGATAATCCTTGTATTGTATAAGCTTATAGTTTGAAAATTATTGAAACTCTTGGAGAGTTTTTTAAAAGCAATAAGATTATTTGCTGAAATGAGAAATATACCAATTTGAATTGGTTATGAAGTACCATATCTTAGTACAATTGGTGCACTCATGTATCTTGTAAAAAACTACAAAACCCAATATAGTCTTTCGCTCAATTTGTTAGCAAGGTATATTTCTACTCCTACTAGGAGACATCAAAATGGGATAAGATACATGAGTTTATTTTATTCTAAAGATTGCAGTCCCGATCTTATTGGTCATGCTGATATTGGGTACTCATCTAACCCGCATAAATCTCTGTCTCAAACAGACAATGTGTTCATATGTGGGGATACTGCCATATCTTGGAGATATACAAAGCAGTCTATCGTAGCCACTTCATCGAATCATGTTGAGATAATAGCTATTCATGAAGCAAGCCGAGAATGTGTAAGGTTAAGGTCCATGATACATCTCATTCGAGAAAAATATGGCGTGAAATATGAAAATCTACCCACAATTTTATACAGAGATAATTCAGCATACATAGCACATCTTAAGGGAGAATTCATAAATGGAGATAGAACGAAGCATATTTTGCCAAAGCTTTTCTACATACATGAGCTACAAAAGAATGATGATATTAACGTGCAACCGATTCGTTCTACTGACAGTGTGACTGATTTATTCACCAAGTCTTCTCCAATTACAGCTTTCAAGAAAAAGGTGCACAAAATCGGGATGCAAAGACTCAAGGATGTTCTCATTAGGGGGAGTTAATACGCGTTGTACTCTTTTTTACTTACGAGGTTTTGTCTCACTGGGTTTTCCTTGTAAGATTTTTAATGAGGCAGCCAAAATGTGTATTATTAGAGATGTGTACTCTTTTTCCTTCACTAGATTTTTTTTCTACTGGGTTTTTTCTAGTAAGATTTTAACGAGGCACATTATCTACCAATTAAACATTCAAGGGGGAATGTTATAAATGTATTTACATTATAGTGAATGTCTATCGAGATCTATCAAGATCAACTTTGATAGCTATTATGATTTGAACATCTGTCTTTTACTCAGACTAGGAGTAAATTTTCCCTATAAATAGAGGAGTTTTGTTCATTGTATTGACAATCATACGATCTCTCATCCCTCAAGAGAAGAAATAATAATTACTCTCTCTATTCTCTCTACTCTTCTTCTTTATTCTTTCTTATTTTATAACACATTATTCTTTCTTGTTTTATTACAAATAGTAAATTGTATGAAAATTTTCTTGGTTTAATTGGTCACGAAATTTAAAAAATAAATAAATTTGAAATTTGTTATTATAAATTGCAAATATGTATAATATGTATTAATATTGTAATTTTAAATATGTTATATTGAAATTATAGGAGGACAATAGCCACAATAAATAATTTGGTAATCTAAACAAAGAAAATAAAAGGTAATAAAATTAAAGAATAAGATAAAATATAGGAAAGTAATAATAACAATATTGATAGGAAAAACTAGCAACGTTTGACTAATTATTAATAATCTACTCTTGTCCTTGACCTCAATATCCTCCTATGACTAAGATACAAATGTATTATCTCTCCAATACGTCTTTGACCTATCTCTACCTCTCCGTTTAACCACCATATTCAACTTCTAATAGCTCGTCAATAGAATACTTATACATCTCCTCCTCTCACGTGCTTAAATCATCTTAGTATCTCTTCCTGCATATTGTTCATCAAGAGGTGATTTCAATCTTATCCTGAATATCTTTATTTCTAGTCTTCTCTCTCTTTTCATATGTTCATACATTTATTTCAATATCCTCATTTTCGCTACTTTCATCTTCTCATCGGCCAATACTTCACCTCATAGAACTAGGGGCGAAGTCAGCCATTTGGCAAGGGGTCATTCGAACCCCCTTTGACAGAAAAATATATCATTTATACATGATTAAAATTATTTTTATGTATCCATAGTAAGTGTTGAATTTCATTCGACTAAGTTTCCTTCAAATATTAAACCCCATGAGTTGAAATTTTGGCTCCGTACTCTACATAGAATATATCTGATTTGATCATCACTTGGTGAAATTTATCTCTGTATCTTGTGGCACATTCTAATCACACGAGACATCGAATGTGAACCTTTATTTCATCCATCCTACTCGAATATGTTATGTCATAATTTTTACTAAAAATTACACAAAATACACAACTTATGTTTCTAATATTACAAAAATCTCAACTCCCTAAACATATTACGAAAATCACAATATATACACAGAATGTTATGTATATGTCGGCTATGTTATGTATATTAATAGGAAGAGAGTAAAGTAATTTAAAAATTAAGAGAGAGTGTAACTACTTTCAAAAGGATTGATATTTATGTTATTTATACTAATTTTTATAATTTAACTTAATTATGTCAACTCTGAAGCTACAAAAAAGAAGAGGATTATTGGCCCATTTTCTGTCATCAAAATGGGCTTTTCATAACCCCAAGGCCCATTAAAATCAATCAAATTGGGCCTGTATATAACCCAACTCCACCACCATAACCTTCCCCCTTCCCAAAATTCCATTGCGCCTCTCCATCCTCAAAATTCCCCACACACAAAAAAAAGGAGAGGAGATTTTTGCCGCAAAAACAAACCCAATGGCCACCGAAGCACCACCACCGGTAGACACGACGGAGGTTCCGCCGTTCACGGCGGCGGAAACGGCGGTGAAACAGCCACATAAGCTAGAGAGAAAGTGGACGTTCTGGTTCGATAATCAATCAAAGCCGAAACAAGGCGCCGCTTGGGGAAGTTCTCTTAAAAAAGCATATACTTTCGATACCGTTGAAGAATTCTGGAGGTAACAGAAATATGCAATTAATGAATCTTCTAGAATCTTCATGCTGTGTTTATTTAGATTTGTTTGCTATTAAATTTTTGGAAACCCTATAGATGGCTTGTAATTATAAATCCATGTGCCTTACTTGTGAAAGGAACGAATAGTTCTAATGAAATGAAATTTATGTGGAAATTTAGATTTTCAATGTGCGCTATCAATTATTTTTGTGGAGTTTTTTTTTTAATCAGATGATTTATTCTCATCTGTCCTAGCATTGGCGGATACAGTTAGTCTGAGGTGCGCGCAAGCTGGCCTGGACGCGACAGTTATTAAAAAAATGAGATAGCTTTGATGTTGCAACATTTATGTTGATCTAAGAGTATATGTGATCTTCAGAAAAGCGAGCATGTTATGGACATTTTCTGTTGTGTTATAGGTTGAAATTGTGCTTTCTCCATCCTGTTTTAAAGTTTGCGCCTTTACATAGTAATATTATCTCCGATGAAGTTTGATCACCAATATTGTTCTATGCAACTTTCGCAATTTTTAAGAAATCAAATTACTTAGCAATTTAAATTATGTGATGATTTTTATATAAACCTAACTGTTTAGATACCTTATTATTATTCTGATATTTCTTTAACTATCCTATTGTAATTACGAGTGAAATTGACATGTTAAACTCACGTTCCAGTGAAGCAGTGTTATATTAATCATATGTAGCACTTCTTATCTTAAAATTTCATAATTCCTAGTAATTGATTTTTTGGTACGATATGTATGGCTTGATTCTTGATTATGATTGATTAATGATGTGCTATGATTTAGAAAGAATAATAGGTTGGTAGATGCTACTTTTAAGTGTGGATTGAAGTGTTGGATCGACTTCTTTGCAGTTTATATGATCAGATATTCAAGCCCAGCAAGTTGACTGTTAATGCGGATTTTCATTTGTTCAAAGCTGGGATTGAGCCCAAATGGGAAGATCCTGAGTGCGCTAATGGTGGCAAGTGGACTGTTACGAGCAGCAGAAAAGCTAATCTTGAGACTATGTGGCTTGAGACTGTAATAAGTTCATTCCTTTTTGTTTGATTTTTTTTCAGTAGTTAGTGTGTCATGGAAAGCTTAGTATTCTTGCTAAAGATGCTCATATACTGTTTGCTGCATGGGCTTCTTTTGGACAGCTGATGGCATTGGTTGGTGAGCAATTTGATGATTCAGAAGATATATGTGGAGTGGTTGCTAGCGTGCGTAGGAGTCAGGATAAACTTTCCTTGTGGACTAAGACTGCTACCAATGAAGCAGCTCAGGTTAGTTTTCGAATTCTCTTGGTGTTAAGTAGCTCAAAAACTGCAATATGTATTATTGTTTCACTGTTTCCGAAATATGATATGAAATATCATTTAAAAAGGATATACCAGAATACTAGAAACGGATGCATTTGCAGCAATGTGATGACCCTCCTCCTTCATTTTCAATTGATATATGCTCTTGTACTGTGTTTATATTTTTCCTTAATGCTGATATGACAACCTTTCTCTGTGGCATTTGCTCTAGGTCTGTCTCGGGTTTCCATTTTTGCATTAGGGATTCTGATCAAAGCATGTGGGCCTGTATCTTATCCTTTTCACTGTTCCATGGACCATATGCATCTAGATCTCCTTCATTAACTTCTGCTTTGAACTCTTCTGAAGACCCCTTAAAATTTGTCTTGAAATCTTAACTTCTTGTGCGGTGATGTTCTATAGTGCGTAAGGTGGTCTGAAGGTTGTGTAGGTTGCAAAAGTGGTTCCTTGAAGTTCCATACTTATCAGTTGCTCATCATCTATAACATATGAATGTGCTTATTTTATGGTTTTATTGTGTCAGCAAGTGGACTCATCAAACCCCTAGTCTCCACCCTTACTTTCAATTTTCCCATCAATAATAAGTATGACAATGTGCTATCTGGAAAGGTTGCGCTTTGTCATCAATTCTAGAATATTCATTAGACTTTTAACAGGCTTTCTACCTAATGAATTGATAATCTGACAAGCACCTTTTTAGGTTTACGGGGTTGTGATTTTTTTTGGTGGTTGGATTGGGATTTCGAATGGTAATCTGTATCCTTTTTTGGGGGGTTAATTCTTTCTAGGATGCACATTGTGGTAGGTTGGTGGCATCATTTACCAATCAATAAAGAATCTTTATAAATCATCAAGTCGAAGTACAGAGGATTGTGGAAGTGATATGAATAAGTTGTGCGTCCAACCCAAAAACCTTAGAGCCGTGGATGAGACAGCCAAAGATGTTTGAGAACTCCTTTGTAAAGCCCTTATTTCCTGTGTGGGAACACAACGCCTTCCAACTCCTTTGTAAAGCCCTTATTTCCTGTGTGGTACAACTATATAACACAACACCTTCCAACTTACAAGAGAAGCCCTTATTTCCTTTGTGGGACAACTGTATAACACAACACCTTCCAACTTACAAGAGTGAGATATGAGTTCTGCCAAAGGTAGGATTCTTTTGAGACCATGTTAAAGAAATTTCAGCGTTCAACCTAAAACTTTTAAGGTCATTGGTGGATTTCCCAATATCAAAGCACTGAGTGGAGTAGCTCATTTCCTTCATAAAACCACTTGGGCGTCCAACCATGACCATGTGAGAACTATATAACTCAACAGCCGCATGTTTTTAGAAATCAGCAAACCTTTGTGGAGGAGCAATTCAGGACTAATATGAAATATCTGTAGGAATGTGGTGAAAGAGAGTTACCATCTGATGATAGTAAACTGAGGGAGTGTTCTGATTGCTTAGTTGCCAAAATGCTGTGATAGTTTGCTATACATCAACTTTTCCTAAATTATTCTCTTGATGTATCAAAATAGTCTATTGATGCTAAACCCAAGATGGTATCATTTGTATGTTTTTTCCTATGTTATACTTCCTCATTCTCAATTTTGTTAGCCCATGTACATGTTCATCTTTCAGCGTTGCAATACACAAGTTGTGCATTAAAATTCGGTTACATTGCTTGACTAGCTTTTTTTCAGTCTTCTTTAGCAGATGATGCCGTTGTTGTATTGTTCTGTAACCGCGTATGTTTGCCTGTTTTTGGCCTTGTAACATGTCTGCAGACGCGAGTCTTCAGTCTGAAACACTTTGAACCTTCTGGCGTGATGCTATGCTTGATGTTCCATGTTTTTTCAAATTATATATAACTGGTTTGTTTTATGTTGTAGATGGGCATTGGTAGGAAGTGGAAGGAGATCATTGATACCGAAAAGATATCCTATAGTTTCCATGTAACTCCCTTTTCCACTTACCGTTCTTGCAAATTCAGTAGTCTTTCATCTTTCCTCTTGATTTTCGTTCTTCTTGATCAACATTTCTTTTTGGTCATTGCAGGATGATTCTAAAAGGGAGAGGTCAGCTAAGAGCCGATACACCGTGTGAATTTCTTTATCGTGTGGGATTGACCCCTCCCCAAGTTCCAGCAATACTTGTAGCACAGTTTTGCGCTTGTCTGCAATTTATTTTGACTGATGTATGCTTGGATGTATTGTACTAAAGATTTTCTTCGGCTGTTTGTTATTTATCATGTGGAGTTGCTCCATTTCTCGATTAGACTCTCCTCTCCAAAAAAACCCAGTCGATTGATCCAGTAATTAATGTCAAAAAATTTGTCATATTGAAAAGATGAAAATACTGGTTTTAGTAGGCCAGTTTGAAAAACATCTGGGAAAATGTTTGTAGCAAAATGAGCCTCTTTAGTTGAGGGTATAAATAGAATTTTGGAGGAATTTGGTAATAGGAAACTTCATTCTCATTGTAAATGGTACTAGCGGAACATTCCTATCACGTTAAAATTGTATATGTATAGAGTTCGAGATAGGGTTGGATCGTAATGATCTAACACATTAAAATTGTAAAATAAAAGGACAGGTCAGACACAGTAGGCTATTGTTATGTGTAGGGTTTGAGAGAGGATCATGTTACAAAGATCTAACACGTTAAATTTTAAAAAGGGCAGGTTCGACACATTAGGCTAAAAGGGCAGGTCCCTATGGCTATGTGTAGGGTTTGAGAAAGGATTGGTTCATAAAGATTTAACATGTTGAAATTGTAAAATATATAGGTCTGACACGTTATGCTATTATAATGTGCTATGAGTAGGATTCGGAAAAAGATTGGATCACAAGGATCTGGTTTTGTACTTCTATCAAAAATCAATTTTATCTTGAAAGTGAACTGGCTAAAATTACTTCTATGTTGCTCCCTAGCAAAGACTTGAAGAACTTCTCATGCTACAAAATTCGAAGTCAACAAAGCAAAGATTTGAAGCAATTTTCATACAATAAAGTAGTCACAACTCCAATGCTTGCTGCCACATATGGTCTTTTTTTTTTTTTTTTTGGAGTATCCACATGAGAAATTGAGCATAGTTTTATAAGTCCAAAAATGTGTTAGTTACTTCTTCTTGGTGATAACTCCAATTTATGCGCTATTTTATCGAATATCTGTTAACTTCTACTAACATAAGCATCTGATAATTTTGTTCATTAAAAGCTAACACATACGAGAAGAAAGATATATGTTATTACTTTTACGTCTTTGAAATTAGATTTCTCTTCTACATTATAATTCGAAGTTCAAAATCTTAATAGGCTTCTACAGCCTCTCAGAAGGATTCAAAAATGAAATCTTCAAGAAATTAAAACATTACCTAGACTACAAAGCATATATATATATATATATATGTATGTTTTGAATATTACAGATAATTAAGTTGTATCTGATTGATTTGTTTCAATTACACAAAAGGCTATAAGCTATTTGATCATTACACATTTTACCATTTGGCAAATGGTATTTATGTGAACCATCAAGCTAGAAATCCAAGTCTTTCACCATTCTTCTTTGCCAATCTGATCAATCCTTGCCTTTGCTTCTGATCTGCTCCTATTGACTTGCAAAACTCTGTGATTACCTAAACAAACAAACACCATCAACATTAACTTTGGTTTCTCATCTCGATTAATTTGGATTCGCGCCAGTTCCATTATTAGAAATAGAGGGTTTTCTCCCCGAAAATCAATGAAAATTTGTGTTATAAAACATGATTTTCCCACCAAACCAGCTCACTGAGAAGAAGCATGGTGGAAAATAGATTCTCATTGGAACACTGAGAAGCTTCCTGATTTCTTCATGTGAAAACACTATTATTTTGTTCTTTTCTTACAATTGAATCAATGAAAATCTGTGCAATAAAACATGATTTTCCAATGAAACGAGCTAATTGAAAAGACGCATGGTGGAAAACAGATTCTCATTGGGATATTGAGAAACTTCCTGATTACTTCATGTGAAAATACTATTATTTTTTCTTTTCTGACAGATTCAATCAAAATATCTGTGGAAATAACCATTGAACATTTTTTTAGTCGAAAATTTCAATGAAAAAATACCAATATTTTTAGTAGTATTCGCACCAAAGGCGCTTCCATTAAAAGGGCCGAATGTCCGACCTCTAGTTAGGGATACAGGAAGGGGTACTCCACAACTTTTGGTCAGGGGCGGACCTATGACCTTTTTGGGGGATTTTCAACACCCGTTAAATTCGAGGCAGATCAGGTATAATTAAATAAAAAATGTATAAAAATTGATATAAGGCTTGAAAAAGCGCCCATTAAACCAAAAAGATAGTTGAATACTTTAATTTTCAAGTAGAACCTTAAAGCTTCAGCCATCAATATACATGCTCGAATCTCCCATGCACCCACGACCCTTAAATCTCCTAAATCCTGGTCCGCCACTGCTATTGCTGGTTAGATTATCTTTCAAATTGTGACCTCTTAATTGATCATATCCTTTTGGTGACTAAAATGGACTACCCCGTTTAACTTGAGAAACATTCCACAAATTGTTCTCTATAAAATCCTTTAGAAATTGTATTTCTTTTTTTAGTACAAATCTTATACCAAAACAAGTTTGAATTGGAAATACAACTAAGCCATACTTTGTTTTGAACCCTTTTTCTAAATTCACTCAAACTAATACAAAATATTAATTTTTTGGATATACAACATCTCAAATCTTACCATAAATACATAATCAGCGCACACATACTAAGATTTTATATTTAATTCTCAATTTGAACATCACAAGAAGTTGTGTTTAAATCTTGAAATTAATTTATATTTCATCATTTTTTATCAAACAACTCTGATATTTCTGCTGACTTTATCTCCCAATTAGAACTTGGTTACAGTATTCAATAACATTATTACTTTAAAAAAAAAGACTAATCCAAAAATAAACAAATAAATCCGCCCAAATTCTACAACTAATAGCAAAAACATAAACAAATAGCAATAGTTTGTACACTAGAAGATCAATATTAAAGTTTCAACCAAAAAAAAACATTAGATGATTTCTGTCCGTTATGCTTGTTGAGCACGCAGAATTATCTAGTATCATGTTGGTTAATGATCAATGAAGTTATCGAAAAACAATAGAAACACTAGTGTTCAAATTTCAGCGAAGATAAAAACATTAGGTAATTTCTGCCCGTTATAATTGTTGAACATGCAAAATTATCTAGTATCATTTTGGTTAACGGTCAATGAAGTTATCGAAAAACAATAGAAACACTAGTGTTCAAATTTCAGCGAAATTAGGTAATTTCTGCCTATCAACATTCAATGAACATACAAAGTTATCCGTCATTTGTGGTGATTGATAATAGCAGGTACTCGATAAAATAGTAGTAGTACAACAACAACATATTCAATGTGTTCCCACCTAATGGGGGTCTGGAGAGGGTAAAATATACTCGGTCTATACCACTACGTTCGAAGAAATAGAGAGTCTGCTTCCGATAGACGATAAAATAGTAGTACTAGCTAGTAAATGATAGTAAATTACCTGAGAGTGTAAAGCAATAGCTTTACCCCTAAGTTGATTAAACCTTTTCTTGCCAACAATATTCCTAGTGACAACAACAATTGGTGCAAATATTCCTTTGCCTGCATTAACATTCCCCATCATTGGCCTTGATCTCACTGCCTTTCCCATTCCAGCATTCACCAATGGTTGCACTTTCCTAGTTAACATACCATAATCTTCACCACTAACACAGGAAGAAAATGATGTTGTTGCAATTGAAGTTGTTATTGCCATTGAACAAAAAAATAATAATCACAACTTTTTTTTTTTTTGAATAATATTCTTGAATGTTGAAGTGATAATGGAGCTAAGGGGTTCAACAATATTATGTTATAAGATTTTTTTTATGTGTGTGTGTGGTTTATGAAGATGAGGAGTTGTTGTAAATTTTGTAGCCTTAGTTTGGTTTATATTGAGTGGTAGTGAAGAGGCAAATTTAGAGCCACACAATTATACTTGTTGGCTTTTTTGATTATTATTTTTTTGTTGGATTTGATTTTTCCATCTTACTTGAATAATAAGGGTAAGATTCTTCTTTTATTTATGGTCCCCATGTTTTATTTTTTCTAAAAGAAAAAAAGTTCTATGGACAAAGCATCTTACGTTAGTAGGTTCGGGAAAAGAGCAACAACTATGAGGAGTGTGATGTAGAAATTCTACTTTAATACAAGTCTTACATATTGCTTCAACGGTTTGAATTCGTGACCTTTAGATAGTAGCGGAGTTAGAATTTTAACTAATGAGGGATGTTAAAATATAAAGAAGTCAATTAACAATGAAACCAAGAGGTGTCCATATGTAAGGAATATTTTTACCTAACTATACAATGTAATTTTTCTTATGAACGTGTGGCTCCGTTACGGTTTATAGAGACGAAGATAACTTTATCGATGCTACGAGGCTCCCCTTCCCCCCCTTTTTTTTTTTTTAAATTTATTTATCCCATCTGTTTGGAGATCTATATCTTCTCTACTAGTGGTTCTTTTTCTTCGTGTGGGTGTCCACAATTGTAATCTTGATCATCCATATGTCAAGTATCAATTGAATTTTTGAAAGTCTAAATTTGGAGCTTGAACATTCTTCTTAAAAAATTAATTAATGAATTTTGTGAACCACCAAAATTGAAAAAAAAATATTTTAAATAGAACAAAATTTTATTTTCTTATGTTTTCCAAGAGTTTCTTGGTCCTGTATAAGATTTTATTCTAGTAAAATGTAGAACTTTTAATACTAAACATGCTAGGTTTTTTTTAACAAAAATAATACTAGTAATCCAAACAATAATGATTCATTTTAGTTATTACTATTAGTTTACTTGAGAGTTTATTAAATGAGAGGCTAGAGTCAAATGCAAGCTAATGAGCTTCTACATTCCTGATATATAAAATCAAAATGAAATAAATAAAAATATTATAAATAGATAGAGTTAACGGTATAACAGAAAGTGTTGCCTACACTCGTGAATTAGCTTTCCAGGAGAAGTAGGTTGAAGGGTTTATCGCTTCTCTTACTGCTAGTTTCTCCCCCTAAACATAATTGCCCGATCTATATATTGTCCTAACTTTAGAAAGATAGTCGATAATATAATAGTATAAAGTCTTATTTATTTAATTTGAATGCATGATAATAATCCAACACGTTATAAGTAGGACACTATTTTTTTCCTTTTTATATATGAAAAGGTCTATTTTTTTATTTTTAGAGTGACAAAAACAATTTGAAAAGGTGTTGTTTACCAATGGACGATGCAAAGGGCCTCTCACCGGTCGCCATTAGATAATTGGAAAAGGATAAAAAATACTCCTGAATTATCTTAAATGGATTAAAAATATTTCTCGTTAGTTTTTTGGTTTAAAAATACCTCTCTCCTTAACGGAATTTTCACCAAGCAGGCCACCTAGGTAAAAAGGCCACGTGGCTATGCCACATCACCATCCACATGTAAAATCTCATTTTTCAGAAAAGGAACAAAAATACCCTTAAACTATCTGAAATGGATCAAAAATACCCCTCGTTAGTTTTTTTGGCTCAAAAATAATCCTCTGTTAAATATTTGGCTCAAAAATACCCCTCTCCTTAATGAAATTCCACCAAGCATGCCACCTAAATAAAAAAAAGAACCACATGGAGATGCCACATCACCATCCATGTAAAATATTATTTTTTTAATATGGCATTCCTTTCTTCTTTATTTTTATTTTTATTTTTTGCAAAGCAATTTTATCGATCTGAAAAAAATATGATCAGCAAAATTAAAAATTTCTAAAAATACTTAAGTAAAATGAAATAAATCAGTGTTTTTACTGGATTTAATTTAACTTTTTTGGGATTTCTCGACATTGGGAAGGTATAAATAAATTTTGTTATAGGAGTACAAATTATTCAATTTTTTTCATTATATAATAAACTTTTCACTTAGATTATTAAAGAAAATTATATCCATGCTTTTGTAATGATTAAAATATATCAAATGTCATTTACTTTTCTGGAAGTGGAATTTTCAAAAATTCTAAGAATACTTGATGATTAAACATAAAATTAGAAAAATTATCAACATTTATTGAGTCCAAAAAAAATAAATCAACATCACTGAATATAATATTTTTATTTAATTCCTTCATCAAGAAGAAAGGAATGCCATATAATTAAAAAATAAATTTTACATGTGGATGGTAACATGGCATAGCCACGTGACTTTTTTACCTAGGTGGCATGCTTCTTGGAATTTCGTTAAGGGGAAAGGTATTTTTGAGTCAAATATTTAATGGAGGGGTATTTTTGAGCCAAAAAACTAATGAGGGGTATTTTTGATCCATTTCAGATTGTTCAAAGATATTTTTGGCTCTTTTCTGAAAAATAAATATTTAGATGTGGATGGTGACGTAGCATAGCCACATGACTTTTTTTACCTAGGTGGCATGCTTGGTGGAATTCCATTAAGGATAGGGGTATTTTTGAGCTAAAAAACTAATGAAAAATATTTTTAATTCATTTTAGATAGTTCAGGAGTATTTTTTATCCTTTTCTGTTAGATAATTCATATTTTTAAAGTTTTTAATAATAATAATAATCCATTCTAAAAATAACATTTTTTAGATAACTAGTTTTTAATTTAATGTTCTTATTCTAGAGAATATTACATATTCTCTTTTAGGAATGACATTATGAGTTTAAAATTACGAGATTAAAATCATAATCTCACAATGTTATACATACATTTAGTTTAAAATTACGAGATTAAAATCATAATCTCACAATGTTATACATACATTTAGTTTACGATTATAAGATTCAAAAATCCTTTTAAAAGAATTGACACAAATTTAAAAGTAACTACATTGATAGGCTTTTTTTTTTTTACTTGATGTTCGATATCTGTATTGAGACTCGATTAAATTTAGATTCATACATTATAATTTATAAGTCATCTCTAGATATAATACTTCCAATCAACAAGAATTCTTTAGTCTCATGAGCTCAAATCCCAGTCTTCTAATTAAGTGCAGAGGAATCTCAATCATATCACAATAGTTGCGTCGTGACTTTAAACCATGTGTTTGATTTTCTACGGTTCTAAATGACACACCAAGTCTTAAAGGATCCAAGAAACTTGGAATGCTAGCTATCATGCAATTAGTTGACAAGTGGACGGTGCAAAATGTTTGAAGACAATTAATTGCACATAGTTTGACTCAAGGTGGGAAACTTGATTTTCTTTGTCTCATTTAGTGTTCAATACCTGTATTGAAATTCGAGTAATTCAGATTCGTGCCAAATAGGGTTCATTCGAGGATAACGTTCTCTACTAAAAAAATTTTCATATTTCAGAACTTAAACCTGAAACCTCTAATTAAGGAAGGAGCAGTCCCACCACTCCACGTCTCCACTACATTTTGTCATGAGTGTTTTTCTTGTTTCATATTTGATGCATGTGAATAAGGAGAGTCTAAATGTCCTATGAAGCTTCATAGAAATTAAGGACCATTTGGACATAGATAGTTTTTGGATAAAATCTTGGTAAAATTCGTTTGGCCATTAAATTTATCAATTTTTGATACAAAATTTTGACATAAAACCCAAAATTCAAAAAACCATTTTAGAAGAAGGGTTTAAATCAAAATCTAATTTTTTGGTTCTTTAAAATTTAATACTTGCCCCAAACTTTTATATTTATTTTTTTTAAAAAAAAAAAAAACTTTTATCATTCCACCTCTACCACGGCGGAGGCACCTATATGGTCGGATACACTCTCTTCGTCAAAAAATTATGTTGTGTATATAGACCAAATCTTTGCTATTATGAATATATATTTATTTTTCCACACCCTTTATACAACTGAGAAAAAAATTTACACTCTTTATCAAACTTTCGATTCCGCCACTGGCCTATACTCTATCTACCCAACCAACCACTCGTTAAATTATTATTTATAAGGAACAGAATTCACTATTTATGCTTAATCTCTCCTTTTTGTGACTCTGTTTATGCTTAAAGAGAACTCAACATGATAGTACTAGCAATTATGCTCGCACCTTTTTTGGTTGGTCAGTAAGTATAAAGATCATTGTGTTATTAGTAGTTTTTATTAAAATATTATTTTATGATTTTTGAATGATGTATTTTCTAGTTCATTATAAAATGATAATTTCTTATCAATTTTCTAAGGATATTTTAACAGCTAGTAAAATTTATAGTGAGAAATTATACTTCATATTTTTTCAAAAGGTAAAATATGTTTTTCAAAAATTATGCTCAAACACATGTTGCAATTGTTTGAGATTCTGTGGTCAAATGCTAGATAAGTAGCTTTTACATTTCAAGCATTGAAAAACACTTTTAAGCTTTGGAGCTTAAATGCTTAATTTCTATTAAATAAAAATAATTATTTATGATAAAAAAATTAGCATATTAATTAAAGTAAATAATTGTTAAGCAATAATAAGTCAAAAACGAATAAAGTTGGGGAAAAATTAAACTTAATGCTTTTATTATAAAACCACTTTTAACTTAAGATCAATGTACTTTGAATTTCACCAAACAAAACACTTTCAAAAAGTTGAAAAGAACTGCAAAAGCAATTTTTATTCCAGCCTTTCGAGATCTATGTTTCATGGTCAACATCTAAAGATTCAAAATTTGATCTCCTTAGGAAAGTAAGAACGTATTTAAATGATAACTTGGAGCAGGAGAAAAGTCATATCAGATGTACAATTCAAGGGATCATTAAATAACATCGCATTTTGATATTAGTTTGAGACACGGGAGATGCGTTGCTTCATTCGAAATCAACACAGGAGGGCATATGCGCCCGGATGTGGGCATTTAGCATTTCGGGCCACTTTTGGACTCATTTGGCATTTAATGTCACTTTTGAGTTCATTTTATAATAGTTCCCTTTTTGCTTCCTTAGTTGATGAATGATGAGTGACACACTTGCAAGTGGTTTTGAGCTTGTTGGTAGTTTTGTTGAAATTTGAGAAAACGTTGATTGTGAGTGGATTAATTTCACTTGAGGCCTTCGTAAGAGTTAGGTGCTATTGTAGGGTGTTTGAGGGTTATTGGTTTAATATACCTTTGATTTGCTTACAATTTCCTCCTTGTGTGTCTATTCATCTATCTTTTTCTTTCTTATCTGTTGATTTTCGTACTTTTTTTTATTTTGGTGATTTGTATCGTATCATTTGGTGTGAGATTATTTATCACACTATTTATATTGTAATGATGGTATAAGTATTATCCTATATACATAGTGAGATAATTTATCTCCAGATAGCTAATTTTATAATAATTAATCTCAAAATAACTTGTTTCCATCAAGCGATCCCTGACTATTACATGTTAGCATAGGTAACTTTACTATAATTTCTTTTGATTGCCTGTAGTTAGAATAAAATACAATTTATAAGCATTGATTTTTTTAACTATCTTCTACAGGCTACCTTCTTTATTCAATCAAAAATGATTTACCATTTTGGAATCAACAATTCAATATAAGTGGATATTATATATATCGCATTTATATGTCCCCCTTTCTGTCATTTTGTCATTCAATTTGGATACAAATAAAATGATTATGATATATTTTAAATAAAGTAAGAGTTTTTAATTTTAAAGATATTCATGTATCGTAAGTTTAGTGTCTCAATATGTATTTTAAATAATCGAATATGAACTGATACATAGACACATTGATGATCAATTAAAGAAGGAATCTAGAGAAAAATTTGGCGCCACTCACTAAATTATATGGCTAATGAGATTTGTATATTGGTTATTCATGTTTGGGAAAGGATCAACAAAACAGCTATTAACACAAAAACATAATTTATTGTCTTGATCTTTCTTTCTCACGGACTTTGCACCCCTATAATAATGGTAGAGTCGTCGATAATGAACCCAAAGAAGAATCAACCGGTGGCATTTGATCGAAGCTTCAATATTCACTCCCTTCTAAGAGAATTGTACGTGAGACTTCCTCCTGATCGTATAGCTCTGTCTTGAGCTTCAATCGTCGGCCTTGATACTAAACCGCTATCTATGTATACATGTATTTTCAGTCTGAACTGATGAATCTTTTGCTTTTCATATATTCTCTGGAATAGTCTTTCTATCTTCGATGACCTTGTGCACTAAAAACCCTATGGGCAGTCGTCATCGTCCTAAAGTAGTCCCCGAAAGCTTTCGAGTAGAGAGGATACTCGTGTGTATGTGGTGTCAAAAAATAATACTTGTGTTGTACATGTGGGTTGACACATATAAGTGACTGGATTGAGATAAATGGGTCTAATTAAATTAAATTAAATAACATAATTAATGTGGTTAGTTTAAATATTTATAGACAAATGAGAATACACACACAAAAAAAAAATTAAAAAATAACATATTTTGTATGGTTAAGTAACTTCCTATTCGATTTATTTTTTTTTAATTTTTTTATTATGTGTGTTTTCATTCATCTATTAAGTAATTAAGTGAATCACATAAAATATGTTGTTTTCTTTAATTATATGTATTCGCGTCAATAAGTCAAAAAATTTGGATAATTTTTATTTAAAATTGATGTGTATAATAAAAGGAGATGAAATATTTTATGTATTAACTTAATTATGTGATTGACTAATGAAAACACATGCATAATTGAAACATTTATCAAGAGTTGAGGCGTTCAATTGGGATACGACTTAAAATCTGTTGGGATTGACTTTGCTTGTATAGTCAAAAGTCATACGTTAGAAATCTTAACTTATAATTTTTTACTTATCTTTATCATTTTAACATAAAAATCTATTTTTGGGTTCAATATTGTTGGACTCCACTCCTTAATCTCAAGTCTCTTTTCTCAACTGAATAGGTCTATGTCACTAGAACATGTGATGAAGACCTTCGGTCACTGTATTGGGGCTCTATGCTCAATCAAATAAGAAGGCTCAAAAGGCAAATAACATTTTTCTGACTGAACTTCTCAGCTAGAAACGACAGTGAAACCCGTTGGCATAATGCACGTTGAAATGTGAAAATTTGATGTCTCATGAACTACTATTAAAATCCAACTTTATTTTTATTTTTTAATAACTAACGATCATTTTATTAATTATCAATGGTAAATAATACAAACGCAGCATATTATAGTCTTATAAAAAGAAAGATTTCAAGACCAGCGCTCATAAAGTAAAGCTAATAAGTCTTTATTTTTGTTTTGTTTGTGGCCAAATAATATCTGATCAGGCCTACGACTAGATTCTTTGAGATCGACGAGCCGGCTAGGACCGATCATTTGTATGAGCATAAGAAATCTATACTCGAGCATTTCGATGGGCTGCTGACAAAATAGGTGAGGAATCACTCTAGATTTTTTTGAACTCCAACTTCGTCGAGCCGACTAGCATCCCTCCAAGTACTTACAATCTGAAAGTAACTAAAAAGTTATTAGGACTTAAAAATACTTCAAATAAGTCAATTCAAATACGCTCTTAATTCTAAGTATCTAATTGCAATATCTAATAAATTTAAGAGAAAAGACATCAATTACCTCCGAACTTGTCTGTCTAACTTACTTTAACACTTAAACTTATCTTTCATTTAGTTACCTCCCTTAACATTGGAACAAACTAACTTGTATTGAAAGATAGAGAACAACTTACAATTACCGAAAGTTGTAGACAAGCTAAAAAGGGAAAAAAACCAAGAATGGAGGGAGATTCCAGACTATTACAAAGCTAAGAAATTAAAAGACAACTTCATCCATGATTCTCTTTGGTAGCATCCCTTTTGATTATATAGATAAGTTATGTTGCAGAGCTCTTGGCAGCACTGCCTGGTGCTACTGGTACTGGCACAGCTAGCCCTTGCTTGGCATTTGGGACCACATATTGGTCCAAGTATTTAGGGGGTTGTTTGTCCCTGTTGCTGTGGCGTAGTGTTGCCCCGTGTCGACACTTAATTTTGTCCCTCCCAAAAATTCAAGTTATCTATTTTTACCCTCGTCTTACCATGTGTCCTACCTCGTGTAATTATCTCTCCACAAAAATACAAAAAAAAGAAATCTAACAACCCCTAACTAATTTTATCTTCTCCTAACAACCTACCCAATAAAAAACAGACACCTAACCCTTACCTTATCCCTTCAATTAAAAAACAACACCTCACCTCTCACCTAACTACCCCACCTACCCCACTAACCCCCCTCCCCCACACACACATTTTTTATGCCTTGGAACGAATAGAAAAATGGCACGGTAAGGGGAAATTAAAAAAAGGGACTGATTTTCCCATAAAGGAAAGAACACAAAAGGAATTTTGGTTTTTGGTTTCCAATTACACAAAGGGGCCCATAGGAGAATTAGGCACGAAAGGGGACCTCCATTTTCTTGTGAATGAACAGAATACACACTTCATACACATAATCTCACTCACAAAAGCTCACCCTCACAATTCTCACCCTCACGCACTGCACACACATAAACCAAAAAAGGTGGACGGAAATCACTAAGAATCAAGTGGGTTTGAGTTTTTTCGGTGATCTCCTCGCTGGAATTGTCTGTTTCTAACGATTCTAGATGAAAAGCATCGAAAGTCGCTGGAGATCTGACCCTTTTGTTAATTTTTGCCCATTGTTGCCCTCGCTGGAGCTCCGGTTAGTATTGATTTGCAGTCTTCTGTTGGATTTTGGGGATTTTGGGTTCATTTGCCAGTGATTCGTCTTTCGATAATCGTGTTTTTTGGGGGGAGAGTTTTGATACTGAGCTGGAGTCACTCACTTTGAGGTTTTTCTTATTGATCTCCAAATCTGTCCGGGTTGGACTTCTCTCACTGATTTGGTACGATCGTTGTGAGGTTCCTTGTTCGAGGATTTCGATCTCGGATCTCTTTATTATCAACAAAATTTGGTTATCGGAAGGTCCATTTCTTTAACCCGTCTCCCTATTCTTTATTTCGATTATTTGGATTGGTTGTGATTATGTGTTTTAATAGTTAGGATTTTTGTTGGTGTTATGATGTTATAATTATGTGTTTGACGATTTTATTTCGTTGATATGTAGGATGAATCGGAGTAATGTTGAAGGTTTGATTGATAAAAAATGAAATTAGTGGGAGGTGGAATTGAAATTGATAAAAAGTAAGCGTTAATTTATTTTAATTCATTAAATATCGTTGATGTGATAGTATCATGATAGGTCGAACTAGATAGATAAAGAGTAGGTTTGGGTAGGAAAAAGTAGGACTTGCAATCGTTGAATGATGAAAGTGTTTTGTTGAAATGTGTTGATTTATGTTTTCGGATTGAAATGTATTCATTTGGTCGGGGAATGCCCCAAAGATTGATGTATTTATTCACCGGAGAATGCCCCGACGTATTATATTGGCAAAGAACATTCACGATGAAGTCTCGAGGCATCGGGTAGAGCTTGGAATCACAATTAGTATTAGTGTAGGTTAGATAGGATTTATTTTTGCATTTTTCTATTTTGGAATGTATAAGTTGGACTGGACACTGTACTTTTTATTCATTTTTATTTTGTTTGTTTGTTTGATTGTTTTACGTGTTTTGTGTGGTTTGTACATTCATAGTGTCAAAATTAGCCGATACATTCCACCAAGTGACCGTGGTCGAACCACGGGATTGAGGGGTGCCTAACACCTTTTCCTCGATCAACAGAATTCCTTAGTCAGAATCTCTGTTAGCAAACCAGTTTAAAGAGTCAAATGATTTTGAAAAGGATTTTCCAATGGTGACTTGGCACACCAGATTATGCCAAGTGGCGACTCTGATTTTGAATATAATAATAATCCTTCTTCGAAACAAATCATTTTCTTTTGTCACTTAATAATAAAAACCCTTTCGAACTTAAAACGAATCTTTTGGAGTTGAAAAAGGGGTGTGACAGCTCTAGCGACTCTGCTAGGGATCTTTTCAGAATTTGAGCTTATTTGTTGGAGTCGTATCGGCTTAGGTTGACACTATAGATGTATAGACATTTTGTTTGTAATTATTGTTTTTGTTATTATTGTGCGTTTTCGTGCTCTTTGTTTATAGTTTTTATTTATGTGTTACCGCTTCATATCTGGCATCATGTGCATAACCCGAGTCATTTTTTTCTGCAACAAGTCAATAGTACACGCTGTGTACACGATCTATAGTTGAGTCACCCTTATCTTAGGGGGGAGCCATTGGCTGGTATGGAGTAGGTGGACAGCTAAAGCAGCTACAATCGACCATACGCTCCCCCGAACAGCCTTGTTAGTAAACCCCAGCGTAGGTCAACCTTTAGGTCATACTTATGTGCATCATATTGAGACCTAGTGGGGCCCATTTGGTCCTTTGTAGGAGACTCGCCTCTGAAGCATCTATATGTGCTAAATGTTGTATCTTTGAGGGTAACGTGGTCATTTGACGGACTGATGCGGGGAAAGTATGTGTTAGGAGTAAAGTGTGTAAGCAATGGAAAAAGGGGGGGAGGGGGAAGAGAAATGGCAGATCGAAAAAGAGTTTCGTAGTTTTTTTTTAGAGTCTTTTTATGGCTTTTGTTCTCCACAATCCAAAAATTCAAAAAGATTTTTACCTTTTGCACTCATTTGTCAAAATCAAAAACATCAAAAAGACTTTTCTTTTGTTTCCTTTAGCAAGTATTCACAATTCGAAAACTTCAAAAAAAAAGATATTTCATTCATAGGAGTTTTTATAAAAGAAAAATGCAGAAATTGTAGGAGTTTTGTACATTTCATGAAAATTCCAAAAAGATTTTTCTTTCATAGTTGTTGGTGTCAGTTTTAAGGGGAGTGTCAAAGTGAAAACCTCAAAAAAGATTTTTATCGTTGTAGTTTCGTCTCTCAAATCAGGGTTCAGTTGGTTATTTAATCCTTAATGTACTTTCTGGACGAACTATGCACCCTTGATTCTCCTCTCTCGGGAGTGAGATACGTAGGCAGCCTATTATTGGTTTGGGGATCTTATTTCAAAAAATTCAAAAAAATATTTTTCTTCACGCTTTATTTAAAGTAGGTGTTTCATATACATCTTTAAAAGAAAACTACAAAAAGATTTTTCTTTTATAGGTTCAAGTTTTATTTTCGTATGAAGTGTAAAATTAAAAACCCAAAAAGAGTTTCTTTGGTAAACATAGGTTTCATTTTGTATAGGGATGTTAAGCCTAAAAAATGCAAAAAAAGATTTTCGTCAATTCTTTTGACAATTTGTTATTTTCTTTTCTTCTTAAAGTTTCAAGAAAAAAAAGAAAAGAAAAGAAAAGGACAAAGAGTTCAATTGGCCATTTTGGCACGACTTCACGAATTACGCACACCTGATTCTCCTCTCTCGGGGGTGAGATACGTAGGCGCCCTTCTTGGGTTCGATGATCTTTTCAAGAAAAAAAAGAAGAGAGAGGTTTTGAAAAAAATGTTGAACTCTAAGATATTTGTTGCCTCTTATTCAGTTAGTTTAAGGTGGTTGGTTTGTGGCTTTCTGGATGGTCCTCCATATCACACCAAATCCAAGGAAGGGTTAGTTGTGTCCAACAAGGATATAGAGAGTGGCATCATGGATGAAACAAAGAGTCAGGAAATTGAGAGTTTAAAGAAAGAGAATTTGAGACAGAGACAACAAATGATGGAAATGTACCGAGCTTGGGCCAGTGAGCTGCCTCCACCTCAGTTCCTCACTTTTGACTCTGCAAATACCTTGAGTCTTCCACCAAAATCGCAAAGTCAGTTTCCTACTATGGTTGATGCACCATAGCATGCCTCAGAATCTATTCCACGTCAAATGCACCTCAATACTTCCACCACTCTTTATTTAGCTCCTCAGTATAAGTTTACCACGTTCACATCACCACATACCGTTTGTGCTTTTGTTACTCAACCTTTTACTAATGCTTCCACTATCAATCCAACGATTGTGCTTTTCCAGTTCACTAGTGAATCCACGTTCAATACTCGTGATGATCATTGTTATACTCTTAAGCCTACAGTTAAGTTAAGTGGACCGCCAAAATTTCATACTAAGAAGCCTAGCATTCTAGAAGACCGAGAGAAAATGGTTGGGAAAGTTAAGAGTGTAGAAAATGATATGAAAAGTTCCTTGGAACTTGTGGGCTATGAAGATGTTTCATATAAAAACTGGGGTATGTTTTCAAGTATTAACCTTCCTCCAAGCTTTTAGACATCAAAATTTGAGGAGTTTGGTGGACAGAATGATTCTGTGAAACATTTGGGACGATATTGCAATCATTCAAGGGAAACTGAAAGAAAGAAGAAGGAAAACGCATCTGTTGTCATGCCTGGGACAAAGCAGAGTTTGAGAGGTCCAAATCACCAATATTGTCAGCCTCAATCCCGAGCTTACATATAAAATCCACTTATTCATCTGTAACAAGGTTTCTCTTTTCAAAATCCAAGGAGTTCCATTCCACTTCCTCAATGTCCTTTGAACAAAGCACAATTGCGTACCCATTCGTCTTCTTATCCACAATGGCATACACCTCTCCCTCAACATTGTCCTCAACCCCCACAAATTTACTAAGGAACCTCTAAATTCAAGTTTCATCCGAGGCCAGAGTTCGCAAAAAGGAGGAAGGAAAAGGATAATTTCACTCATATTGGGGAGTCCTATGCCAGTTTGTTCCAGAGATTGAGACATAGGGGCATGATTATTCCTTTCCCTGGGTATATAACTGACCCACATTCAAGAAATTTTGATCCTAATGTATGGTATGCATATCATTCTGATGTTCAGGGTTATAGTACTGAAGATTGTCATACTTTGAAAAGAGAAATAGAAAAGACGATTCAAGATAAATTGATTGTGGTGCAAAACACTAGCCCCTCGACCATCCCACAGAGTTTTTCACTAGCACGCGGTACTGTACAATATGTGGGAGGCAATGATTTAAGCATGGGGATCCAGAATTTATTTGTTGAAGGAAATATGTCTGACAGTGGTGGAAGCTTTAGTCATGTTGATATGTAAATCAGTGGCTAATATGTCAGGCTGAGCAATTGAGAAGTCACCCCTCTCCCTACTAGGAAGAGGTCTGGTAGTTTGTTTTATTTTCTGTTATCCGAATTATTTCAGGGTTGTAGTTTGGGATCTATCTTGTTTTGTCCTTTTGTCGTTTAAGTTCAAACCCTTCTATCTTTCGTTTCAACTAAATGAAGTGTCCCATTTTCCTTTGCGTTTTAAATATGTGTTGTTTGTTTGTTTTCTTTACATAGTATATTTTATGTTGACTCTAGTGATATGACATGCTAGTGAAATTTCCAGCCAGATCTTAAAATCCAGTATAAGCATGAGCATTGAATTAGAGGGTTAAAGTTAGAAAAAGAGAGCATCTGAGAAAATAGATAGAGTGCTGGGGCATTTAGTGATCAAGTTGAAGCATTCTTTGAAAATTAAGGCAATTAGTTTGAGAATCATGAGAATAACTTGGTTAGCATTTGAAAGACATGTCTCAATTAGGTCAAATAGTGTATGTGTGATGCTACATCAAAAGGAATAGAAAAATTAGCTCCACGAAAGCATGAGGAATATACAACAAAGATGGAGTTTGCAGAAGAAGTAGCAACGCACAGTCTCAGTTAAAATTAGTGCTATAAAAAATATCACGAATGATCTTCATCTCTCACTTTCATATTGCATGATATGTACTTGCATTTTCAAGGATTGATATGACGAAGGCATTTTATTCTGCTATCCAAATATTGTGTCATCCTTTGTTTACCCCATTTGAGCTTTAGTTATATTTTCTTTCATACCCCTCTTTTGGAATCAAGATAGAGTCAGCAAAGCTCAAAAGAAAGGTGTCGAGAGAAAAAATAGAGTCAAAAGGTATCAAAAAAAAGGAGAAAAAATGTGTCCAAAAAGAAAAAAAGAGTGTCAAGCAAAATAGAGTCAGAAAGATTCCAAAAAGGGAGTCAATAAAAGAAAAGAAAATAAAATCAGAATCAAGCAAAAGAACGAGCCGCCAAAACTACGCGTGACCTGTTTCTCCTCCCTCGGGGGTGAGATACGTAGGCTGCCCTACTCTGGGCTCGGTCCAACTAAATAAACAATTTAGAATTACCCAGTCAAAAGAAACTGGGGCATGAGTTAATCCTTATTTTTTGAGTCGATTCTAAAAGTTGTAAGTTCTACACCACTTCAAGTGTCGTTTGGTCCTTATGTCATCCCTTCTTTCAAACCTTATCCAAAAGTCAAGTTACAACCAAAGAAAGACCTTCAAATTAATCTTTGAGAATTCTAAGGCTAAGTATGCAATGGATATGATGATGCATTTTGGGTACTACTTGTCTTCCTCAGCATAAATCAGGAGAGAAATAAAAATGAGAGTCTTATTGGTAAAAACCCTCACCGGCACCGTAAGGCGATGGTAAGTTGAGAGAAATAAAAATGAGAAAGTCTTATTGGTAAAAACCCTCACGGGCACCATAAGGCAATGGTGAGCTGAGAGAAAGAAACAGGTTTGTTGGCGAAAATCCTTCAAGGTGCCACTAGCCGAATGAGGTTTCCAAATGAATTTGGCCTAAGGAAGCCACTCAGTTTCAAGGCCATTAACTCAACAAAAATTGGTAAAAAGTTTGGATGAAAAGATCAAGTTGCTTAATCCAAAATGCATGGCATAATCATTAGAGTTGACCGTCATTTTTTTAGATGAATTTTTCGTTTCTTTGTTGCAAATGGGGACATTCATTGTCTTTTTTTTTTTTTTTTTATCTTTCTTGAGTCAGTTATCCGAATAAAAAAAATTGTCATTCTCTTTTTTCTTTCTTGTCTTTGAGTCAAATCCATGTCAAAACAAGTGAGAAAAAATTTCAAAACTGGCTACCAGCTTCTTTAATTGCACAAAGCAAGACAAAAGCTAGCACGTGCAAGAGACGTGATTGTAAGCCGAAAAAAAGGGTATGCAGAAAGTTTTGTCAACAGACAAGTCGAGGAACTCATGGAAATACCAAGGTTCAAAGGGTCTATCTGAGAAGCATGGCAAAGCAGACATACTGTGTTTATTTCAGTCACTCTTAATAATCTAAGTTCGGGTCAATAATTCAGCAAATCAAGGATATATGTTAATGATTGGAAGCAAGGTTAAATATGACGAGGGCAAGAGTATTCACCTCGAAAGCTAAAGCCACAAACCAGCCACCATGTTTTAAACTCACAAGTTTTCTTTGATGAAACAGGAAAAACATTACCTTCAAAGCAGGGACTTCAGAGCATAAACATCAAGGGCTGCAATGTCTCACTTTTACAAATGCAGAAAGCAATATTGCTGCACAGGTTTGATAATAAAATTATGGTAAAAATTCATCATCCTATATCCCTCGGAGACACACTTGTCCAGGGATTTCAGTTTTTATTTGCTGGGTGATACACTTCTTAAATTGAACCTTCACTCCTAGAAGACGTACCTTCTAGTCGAGTCATTCCCTTTGACTCTTAGAAGAGGTATCTTTTAGTTGAGTCATTCTCCTTTGATTCCTATAAAATGTACCTTTTAGTCGAGTCATTCCCTTTTGATTCCTATAAGATGTACCTTTTAGTCGAGTCATCCCCATGATTCCTATAAGACGTACCTTTTAGTCGAGTCATTTTCTTTGATTCCTATAAAACGTACCTTTTAGTCGAGCCATTCCCTTTGATTCCTATAAGGCGTACCTTTTAGTCGAGTCATTTCCTTTGACCTCTAGAAGACGTACCTTTTAGTCAAGTCATTTCTTTTGATTCCTATAAGACGTACCTTTTAGTCGAGTCACCTTTGACCCCTAGAAGATGTACCTTTTAGTCGAGTCATTCCCTTTGATTCCTATAAGGTATACCTTTTAGTCGAGTCATTCCCTTTAATTCCTATAAGACGTACCTTTTAGTCGATTTATGTCCTTTGATTCCTATAAGACGTACCTTTTAGTCGAGTCATTTCCTTTGATTCTTATAAGACGTACCTTTTAGTCGAGTCATTCCCTTTGATTCCTAGAAGACGTACCTTTTAGTTGAGTTATTCCCTTTGGCCCCTAGAAGACGTACCTTTTAGTCGAGTCATTCCCTTTGATTGCTATAAGACGTACCTTTTAGTTGAGTCATCTCCCTTGATTACTAGTAAGACATACCTTTTAGCCAAGTCATCTCCCTTGATTCCTATAAGAGGTACCTTTTAGTTGAGTCATTCTCCCTGACCCCTAGAGGACGTACCTTTTAGTCAAGTTAATTCCTTTGATTCCTATCAAACGCATCTTATAGTCGAGTCATTCTCCTTGATTCTTATAATGATGTGACTTTCGCAAAAGTCCTTTGATGATAAACTGGGGCAAAATTTAATTCTTGTGCCGAAACTTCACTTTCCTGGCATATGAAATCTCTTTATAATAATCTTTGTTTGGGATAATTTTCTTTCTAGTTTTGATCTGATTTCAGGAGCTCGCCTGAAGAATAGGGTGATGAAATGGAAAGTCAGGAGCCCGCCTGAAGAACAGGGTAATGAAATAGCAAGTTAGAAGCCCACCTGAAGAACAAGGTGATAAAATTGTAAGTCAGGAGCCCGCCTGAAGAACAGGGTGGTGAAATTACAAGTCAGGAGCCCGTCTGAAGCACAGGGCGAATAAATGGAAAGTTAAGTAACGAGGTAAAGCAATTGAAAGTCAAGCAACAAGTTGAAGAAGTTGAAAACAAAGCAACAAGGTGAAAAGTTGAAAGTTAACAGATTGAAAAATTGCAAGTCAGGATCCCGCCCGGAGAACAGGGTGAAGAAATTGCAAATCAGGAGTCCGCCTGAAGAATAGGGTGATAAAACTCAAGTTAAAAGTCCAAAAAAGCTGCATAGATAGGTTTTTGTAATTTCATTTATATTTTAACTTGTATTTTTTATTTTTGATGTAATGACAGAGCCGCAGACCGAAACATCGAAGGAACCTCACTCGACTCTCCAACTCGGTTGTCCTTCTTTCTTTTGTTTCTTCCTTTGAATAATGGTCGGGTCTAAATTTGATCTCGTTGTCTACTACTTTGTTTGAATACACTTTGTTTTTACATCTAAAGGGGTCATGATGTAGACACCTAATTTTGTCCCTCTCGAAAACCCAAGTTATCTATTTTTACCCTCATCTTACCATATGTCCTACCCCGTGTAATTATCTCTCCACAAAAATACAAAAAAAAAAAAGCTAACAACCCCTAACTAATTTTATCTTCTTCTAACAACCTACCCAATCAAAAATAGACACCTAACCCTTACCCCTCTAATTAAAACAACACCCCACCCCTCACCTAACTACCCCACTAAACCCCCCCCCCCCCCCTCCCATATTTTTTATGCCTTGGAACGAATAAAAAAATGGCACGGGAAAGGGAAATTAAAAAAAAAGGACTGATCTTCCCATAAAGGAAAGAACACAAAGGGAATTTTGGTTTTTGGTTTTCAATTACACAAAAGGGGCCCACATGAGAATTAGGCACAAAAGAGGACCTCCATTTTCTTGTGAATGAACAGAATACACACCTCATACACACAATCTTACTCACAAAGCTCACCCTCATAATTCTCACCCTCACGTACAGCACACACATACACCTCTCAATTCTCATATATACATACTAACAGGCACCAACTACTCAATTTTTTTATTCTACAAATACACTCACAGAAGACATACCTGACAGGAATACATACTCCTCACACGCACTATTGACCCTCACTGTTACACCAAATGGAGAGAGAGCTGGGAGGCTAACGAAGCGAGAGAGAAAGAGAGGCAAAAATAGAGGCTTCTAAACAGAGAGAGGTAGGAGAGATCGAGAGAGAGACGAACAAGGGTAGAATCAAAAAAGGTGGACGGAAATCACTAAGAATCAGGTGGGTTTGAGTTTTTCCGGTGATCTCCCCACTGGAACTGTCTGTTTCTAACAACTCTAGCTGAAAAGCATCAAAAGTCACCAGAGATCTGACCCTTTTGTCAATTTTTGCCCATTGTTGCCCACGCTGGAGCTCCGGTTGGTATTGGTTTGTAGTCTTCTGTTGGATTTTAGGGATTTTGGGTTCATTTGCTCGTCATTCGTCTTTTGATAATCGTATTTTTTGGAGGGGGTTTCGATACCGAGCCGGAGTCACTCACTTTGAGGTTTTTTTATTGATCTCCAAATCTGTCCGGGTTGGACTTCTCTCACTGATTTGGTACGATCGTTGTGAGGTTTCTTGTTCGAGGATTTTGATCTTGGATCTCTTTATTATCAACAAAAGTCAGTTATCGAAAGGTCCATTTCTTTAACCTGTCTCCCTGTTCTTTATTTTGATTATTTGGATTGGTTGTGATTACGTGTGTTGATAGTTTGGATTTTTGTTGGTGTTATGATGTTATAATTATGTGTTTAATGACTTGATTTCATTGATATGTGGGATGAATCGGAGTAACGTTGAAGTTTTGATTGATAAAACATGAATTTAGTGGGAGGTGGAATTGAAATTGATAAAAAGTAAGCGTTAATTTATTTTGATTCATTAAGCGTTAATTTATTTTGATTCATTGAATATCGTTGATGTGATAGTATCATGATAGGTCGAATTGGATAGGTAAAGAGTAGGTTCGGGTAGGCAAAAGTAGGACTTACAATCGTTGAATGATGAAAGCGTTTTGTTGAAATGTGTTGATTTATGTTTTTGGATTGAAATGTATTTATTTGGCCTGGGAATGACTCGAAGATTGATGTATTTATTCACCGAAGAATGCCCCGACGTATTATGTTGGTGAAGGACATTTTTTATGAAGGCCCAAGGCATCGGATAGAGCTTGGAAGCACAGTTGGTATTAGTGTAGGTTAGATAGGATTTATTTTTGCATTTTTCTATTTTGGAATGTATAAGTTGGACTGGACACTATACTTTTTATTCTTTTTTGTTTTGTTTGTTTGTTTGATTGTTTTACGTGTTTTGTGTGGTTTGTACATTCGTAGTGTTAAAATTAGCCGATACGCTCCATTAAGTGACCGTGGTCGAACCACGGGATTGAGGGGTGCCTAACACCTTTTCCTCGGTCAACAGAATTCCTTAGTCGGAATCTCTGTTAGCAAACCAGTTTAAAGAGTCAAATGATTTTGAAAAGGATTTTCCAATGGTGACTTGGCACACCAGATTATGCCAAGTGGCGACTCTGATTTCGAATATAAAAACAATCCTTCTTCGAAACAAATCATTTTCTTTTGTCACTTAGTAATAAAAACCCTTTCAAAATTAAAATGAATCTTTTGGAGTACGAAAAAGGGGTGTGACACCTCGTAGTCTTGCAGATTTGTTACATTGTCGCCTTCAGGAAGACAAACCTTGTCTTTAAGGTTCAAGTCAGGGAACCTTTGAAGGAGAGAGTAAGAATCCTCCCAAGTAGCATCCTCAAGAGGTAGCCCCTGCCACTTGATGAAAAATTGCAACACCTGATGTGCGCCTCTAGTAATGGTTCGACTGTCTAGAATTGATTCTGGGGAGAGCATAAGTGAAGAAGAATGATCAAGGAGATCAATAGGAGTGACTTGTTGGTCTGGAGTACCCAAACATCTACGAAGAACGGAGACATGAAATACAGGGTGAATTTTCGATGAAAGTGGGAGGTCCAACCTATAAGCGACCTCACCAACTCGTTGAAGCACCTGAAATGGCCCAAAGAATAACCGACTAAGTTTGGTATAACGTTGGAGGAGGAGAGAAAGTTGTCTGTAGGGACGCAAGTGAACAAAGACCCAATCGCCAACCTGAAACGCCACATCTTTGCAGCCTTTGTCAGCTTATCTCTTCATACGTGCCTGAGCTAACTGTAAATTAGACTTCAGCAGTGCCAAAGTATCATCACGTTGCCTAAGTAAATCAGCCACAGTTGGTGGAGTGTTGCCATCCATAATATATCGAGTAATTGTCAGGGGAGGACGACCATACACCACCTCAAAAAGAGTTATCTTAGAGTTGTGCTGGTAAGAGGTGTTATACCAAAACTCCACCCACTGAAGAAGATGAAACCACCTAGAAGGAGTATCAGCTGCAAAGCTGCGGAGATACATCTCCAAGCATTTGTTAAGTGCCTCCGTTTGACCATCCAATTGAGGGTGATAGGCTGAACTTTTAGCCAATTGAGTCCCCTGTAACCGATTAATTTCAGCCCAAAATTCAGATAAAAAGATGGGATCACGATCAGAGACAATCGTGGAAGGAAAGGCATGGAGTCAGATATACTCTTGCACAAACACCTCTACAATCTTATGAATTGTGAACTTTTTTGGCAGAGCAATAAAATGGCCATACTTTGAGAGTCTATCAACAATGACTAGTATAACAGTGCGACCATAAGAAGGTGGAAGACCAATTACGAAGTCCATAGAAATGTCCTAAAAAATAGCAGATGAAATGGAAAGGGGAAGAAGAAGACCAGCAGGCTTAGAACAGGTATCCTTTATTTGTTGACATATTTGACAGGTTAGAACAAATTTTTTGACATCATTGCGCATCCCTGGCCAATAAAAATTAGAGCAAAGACAGTGAAAAGTTCTTGAAATACCCACATGTCCACCAATTTTTGATGAATGAAATTCCTCCAAGAGTATCTTCTTGATGTCAGGATCGAGGGGAATCACCAAGCTGTTTTGAAAAAGCAGAAGACCATCTTGAAAAGAGAAGTGGGGCAATGAGGTAGGGTTAGTAGACAACTATTGCTGAAGGTCAAGTAAATTTGGATTTGTTCTGTTAAGTTGTCGCAATTTGTGGATCAAGGCTAGCTCAGTGACTACCAGAGCTAAAGCAAGCATAGTGGGAACTCGAGATAACGCATCAGCAGAAGAGTTTAGCTTGCCAGAACGATATAAGATTTCAAAATCAAAACCAATCAACCTGCTGATCCAACATTGTTGCTCATGTGTCTGAATAACCTGATTAGTGAGGGATTTCAGTGGTTGTTGATCTGTAATAATGAGGAATTTTCAGCCCAACAAATATTGTCGCCATTTTTGAATAACCTGTGTAATAGCAAACATCTCTTTTGTATAAGTAGAGGCTACCTGCATTCGTGCAGATAACTTTTGGCTGAAGAAGGTGATGGGGTGTCCTTCTTGACATAAAACAGCACTAATACCAGTGCCAGAAGCATCTGTCTCCACAGAAAACATTTTAGCAAAATTTGACAAAGCGAGTACCGGAACAGAACTCAAAGCCTGCTTTAGAGTGATAAAGGCAGCAGAGGAAGTATCTGACCATACAAAGGAGTCCTTTTTCAAAAGGTCAGTTAATGGTGAAGCTAGTTGGGTATACCCTTTGACAAATCTGCGATAATACCCCGTTAAGCCCAAAAACCCACGAACCTCTTTAAGCAATATTGGGCAGGGCCATGATTCAATAGCATGAATCTTTTCAAGATCAACCTGTAAACCGATGGAGGAGATTATATGCCCCAAATATGCAATAGAAGGTTGTCCAATGTGACATTTGGAACGCTTCACCACTAGAGAATGTTGGTGCAACAACTCAAAAACACAGCACAAATGAGTAATATGATACTGCCAAGTCATACATTAAATGAGTATGTCATCGAAGAAGACAAGGACAAATTGGCGAAGGAACGGATTGAATATGGCATTCATGGTGGCTTGAAATGTGAACGGGGCATTAGACAGCCTAAATGGCATTACGACAAACTCAAAGTGGCCATCATGGGTGTGAAATACCATCTTCTCAATGTCATCAGAATGTACTCGAATTTGATGGTACCCGACCAACAAATCAAGTTTAGAAAAGAAACAAGCACCATGAAGCTCATCAAATAGTTCCGCCACTGTAGGGATGGGAAATCGATCCTTAATTGTGATAGAATTTAATGCCCCGTAGTCGACGCAAAAGCGCCAAGTGCCATCTTTCTTACGCACCAGCAAAATAGGGGATGAATAAGGGCTGAAAATAGGTCAAATAACACCAGATTTGAGCATATCAGAGACCAAGCATTAAATATCACCCTTCTAAAAATGAGGATAGTGATATGGACAGACATTCACGGGGGTAGAGCCAGGAATTAGCGAAATGCGATGATCTTAAGGACGTGAAGATGGTAGAGCTGTTGGAGACACAAACACATCTAGGTAAGAGTCGAGCAGCTGGGTAAGAGTAGGTGGGTGGTCTGATTCCGGGGCTGCCATTGGAGACAAAATCTCCAAACGAAGCAAACAAGAAATGGAATTTGTTTGGCTAAAACGATGCAACATAGAAGGTTGGACTTGTTGCGGTGTGGGAGGAGGATCTCCAGACCATGAGACACATTTTCCTTGGAAATCGAATTGAAAGAGACGTTGGGCATAATCTATCATGATTGGACCCAAAGTCACCAAGCATATCACCCCTAAAACCAAGTCAGAACCATGTAAATCAATGACAAAGAAGTCTGTGGAGAAAGTGTGGCCTTGTATAGTAATGGAAAGATCACGGACGACACCCAAACATGGAAGATTGTGACCATTACCCACCAAAATATAGAATTGGGAAGAAGATTTAATGGGTAGTTTAAGAGATTTTGCAACATGAGAAGTGATAAAATTGTGAGTACCCCCGTCATCAATGAGAACTTGAGCCGTGTGGCCTTTGACCTGACATGTGAATCTAAGAGAAGTGACGGTGGAAGGTTCACCAGACAAAGCTTGATAGCCGATAGTAAGGAGGGAAGATTCAGTTGGCGGGGAAGACATATCATTATCTGGTGTAGGCGATGGAGATGGAGGTGGGGATTCTTCAGGTGGTTCATCCTCAGAGATAAAGAGAAAAAGTTGCGAAGGAGAAGAACAATGATGACCCTTGTGATATTTTTCATCACAATTGAAACAAAGATTAAGCTCACGTTTGTGGTGAATTTCTGCCTGACTGAGTTTTCAAAAAGGAACATTACCAATAGCCTAAAGAGAGGTCGCAGGCAAAGAAGAAGAACCGATTGAAAGAGGTGTAGTGAACTTGGGGGTAAAAGTGGACTGCACAGGTAAAGACACAAACAAGGGCTTTGAAAATTGATTGGGTCAAGTTGGTGGCTTTACTTGGCCCAAATATTTTTATTAATGTAAAAAGGCTAGGCTAATAGCATCATTTAGTGTATTGGGCTGAAAGGATAATACCTCACTTTTTATATTTGGATGCAACCCGAAAATAAAACAGTTCTTCATCATATCAGGATTAAGATGGGAGGTGCGATTGGCAAGTTATTCAAACTGAGAGAGATAGTCCCGAACAGAGGACGTCATCTAGAGCTTAGCCAAAATTCCCTCTGGTGCCTCCCTAGATTTGGAACCAAAATGAATTACAAGTGCGTTGGTGAAGTGCTCACAACCAATGAGTTGATGATTTTTATGCATCCATTGGTACCAATATCTAGTCGTACCCTCCAGGTAAAAAGAAGGTAAGTTCAAACGATTTTCATTTGGGATAGCATAAATATCAAAATACTGATTGGCCTGAAACACCCAACTTTCAGCATGTTGGCCATCAAATTTTGGTAAGTCGATTGGTGCAGGTTTGTCTCGACGAAATGTTGTAAGGGGCTTGTCTCTACGAAAAGGTGGAAGGGGGTGTTGTTGCCTAAGTGGTGGAGGAGAAAATTGGGTAAAATTAGGGTTTCGCGTTGGGGAAGAGAGGTTTTGTTAAATGAAATTTTGAGGCGGGGGAATAGAAGAAGGACCAGGGGAGGTTGGATTAGGGCTTTTTTCAGAGGCTGAGGGGTTTGATACTGGATCTGAAGGGTGGAAAGTTGAGACAAAATATCTTGAAGAGTGGTGTTAATGGAATCAAAAGACTTACTATGAGAAGCAACTTCTTCTTACAGATGTTTGACGGCATCGTCCAATGTCCGCAAATGAGTATTGTGAGCATCATCACCCATTGGTAGAGGAGGTTCAATGAAAGCACCAAATGAAACAAACTAACTTGTATTGAAAGATAGCAAAAAACTTACAATTACTGAAAGCTGTAGACAAGCTAAAAAAGAAAAAAAATCAAGAATGGAGGGAGATTCCAGACTATTACAAAGCTAAGGAATTAAAAGACAACTTCATCCATGATCCTCTTTGGTAGCATCACTTTTGATTATATAGATAAGTTATGTTACAGAGCTCCTGGCAGCACTGCCTGGTGCTACTGGTACTGGCACAGCTGGCCCTTGCTTGGCATTTGGGACTACATATTGGTCCAAGTATTTAGGGGGCTGTTTATCCCTGTTGCTGCGGCGTAGTGTTGCCCCGTGGTCTTGCAGATTTGTTACAAACATCTTTAAATTGAATTAATTTAAACCCTAATGCTGACATGACATTTTTAAAGAAAAAAAGAAAAAAAAACGTGATTTTTTTTTTTTTAAAATGATCCCACTTATATATATATATATATATATCCAAATTACACCCTTTCTTATCCTGTATAATCAAATCACCCCCTTTCTTCTCCAATGCCACCTACCCCCTCACCCCTCACCCCACCCCTCCGCCCCCACTATACCCCTTTCTTTTTTTTTTTCTTATATCTCTACCCCTACCCCCATCCCGCACCCCTTTCTTTTATCTTTTTCTTACACCTTCACCTCTACCCCACCCCCACCAATCCCCTTTCTCTTTCTTCAAACTCACTATCTCCATTTTTATTAGATTGTTCAGATTTGCTGAATATCAGCTTAACAAAAAACCCAGACAACAAGAGTTTGGGTTAGCTGGTAAACACTGGAATCAAGGGCATCTAGTGTTTGATGGCCATTAATTAATTTGATTATATAAAGAATTATATATGACATAATCATTAATTTACAATCATAAAAAATCCTCGGACTTGATGTTATATCTTAGACAGAAATTAAAAAATTTATGTAGTATAATTAGTTAAATTTCGATAATTGATGTTATATACTTTTTCCGTTTCAAAATAGTTTCATCAATTTTATAAGAAAAAAATTGAATCACCAAAAAAATTTGAATGTTTGGTTTGGATACAAGCTTTGATTTGAAGTGACAACTTGATCTTTATGGATTACGAAATTTGTAATCTATAAAGATAAATTTGAATGTTTGGTTTAATCCATAAATTTGAATTTCGAACCTAAATTTGAATGTTTGATTTGAATTTCGTGAACTTTGCTTTGTAATTCATCTTTATGAATTCTGGGGTGGGGTGCGGACTGCTAGGGGCGGGGGTGGGGGTGAAAAAAGAAATGGGGTGGTGGGGTTTGAAGAAGAAAGGGATAGGGGCGGCGTGGGCGGAGGGGGAGGGTTTTTTCCTTTTTTTTAAATATTGTATAATAAATAAATTAGTGGGTCACTTTTTTTAAAATAAATTTTGACGTGGCGTTGATGTGATGCTGATGTGATGCAAGTGTAATATACTCTCCGTAGTGGGAGTGGTGTTGTATTTTTAAGGTGGTATATAATCACTTCAAAAAGATTTAGGGGGTAAATAATTATCCGTAAAGTTTGAGTGTTAAAGTAAGTTATCGGGATAAGTTTGGGGTGTTTGATGTATTATCTCTAAATTTAAAGGGTTAGATTGTCACTATGTATTAAGCCTTTGACCTTTTTGGGCCAATTCTTGTCAGCAGCCGGTTTTAGGATTTTTCACATATTGACTTTTGCTAAATAAACATCACCATTGATCAACTTAAACAATCTCCTTCTCTTTCCATTTCACCTTAATCACATCAAAAAATCCTTAAAAAACATTCTTAATTATCCCAAATTTGATAAATTATGTCATTAGCTACCCATTTTACAGCATTTTTGATCCTTTCTACACTAGGAATTCGTCGTCTTGTTTGTTGCATTTGCAATTACCTCAAAAACCCATCACTCTATAGATCAAAATCATGGTTTTTCTCAGACCCCAAATGGAAAAATCTTGATTTATACTCCCTTTTAATCATCCTTCCTATTGCCTGCTTTTCACATGTATTTTTGTTCTTAGCATTCTCAGGGAATAATGTAATGTATAGGTTTTCATTCTTGATGCAATCTTTAGTCATTTTTTGCTTTTGGGTGTTGTTAGTTATCGTTGTTGTTAGAGAAAGTTTTGATCTTTATGTGATTGTTGATGGTTTGATTTATAGTTTTGGTGGTGTTTGTTTTGGTGTTGAGTTCTTGATGAATGGGAAAGGACTTGTTGGTCTTGGTGGTGATATGTATGGACATTTAGGGGAATTAGCATTTGTTTGTGCTGGTTGCTGTTTGTGTTTAGCAGTAAAGCCATCTTTGTTTTTTGTGGAGTTTTTGTTTGATGTTGTACTTGTGTTGAAAGGGACTTGGGTTTTGCAAGTTGGGTTGTTGTTGTATACGGAGGCGTTTGCGCTCGATGGATGTGAGAGTCTTTTGGTGGGATTAGGAAAGGGAAAAAATGATGTTAAATGTGATCTTGATGAGAATAGGTTGAGGGGAACTGCATTGATGAATCTATTGTTTATAATACATGTTGTTGTGGTGATGGTTATGAGCTTCGGGTTGTTTGCGTTGTTGAATCGGAGTAAGAGGATGAGATGTGGCGATACAAGTGGACCGTTGCTTGCAGAGGTTGGATCAGAGGGTGTGTCGATGCGGACGCTTCCTGATGTAGAGATAGAATGAGAGCTTTCCGATGTTCTTTGATAGAGAAGAGAGAAGCATTTTGGAAGAAGCGACCAAAGTGGTTTCCTTGTAAGTTTTGATCTGCAGATGTTTTTTGAAACAGCTATAGGAAATTTTGGCCTTTTGTTTATCTTGAGCTTCTATATCGTTTCCAATGTACCTTACTAGCTTGAATATTTACATTTCCGAAACTTCTTACTATTAAATGAAAGGAGAGTTTCTATAGTTCATTATATTATTGCTTTCTATATTTCTATGTTCATGTGATTGTTAATGGCAAAATGCTGGTGCCTATAGAAAGAACTTGAATCAAACTCGTACTTGTCTATAAAGTATAAAAAGGGCACCCCGGTGCACTAAAGCTTCTGCTATGCACTTGTCTTTAAAGTATCTTTGTACTAAATTAGAAAAAAAAGTAGGTATCTTTATGTTTGCATTAAGTACTGCTGTCAATTACAAAAGAAGCAAAGCCATTTCTGTTACAGATGTAGGGGAGCCTATGAAATTCAAAAGTTCATTTACATCATCTGCAAATGAAAATTATATCAACGAACAAAAACACTTAAACAGAAATCCTTGATGCTATAGAGATGATTGGATTTTCCTCCAAAGTATCTGGGGTTCTCTACCAAAGAGTTCATATGTTCCAAATATGGAATAGGGCTCAATGTTGCTGAATTCTACTCCTCAATTTGAAGTCTCTTCTCTTGACTGGATGGGTCTATGTCACTACAACAGGTGAGGAGGACCTCCAATCACTATATTGAGGCCTCTATACACAATCGAATAAGAAATCTCGAAAGACAAATAGCATTTTTCTGGCTCATCTTCTCAGCTAGAGTTAGTGTTGGGACTTGTCCATAATGCATGCTGGAGCATGAGAATTTGAGGTCTCATGAACTACTACTAGAATCCAGCTTTGTTTTTGTTTTGTTTGTGGACAAATCATATCCGGTCAGGCCTATGGCTGGATCCTTTTAGATCTACTGGCCGGCTGACCCCAGTCATTTACATGAGCATAAAAAATCTATACTTGAGCGTCCGACTGGCTTGTGACAGGATAGGTGAGGAACCACTCTAGATCTTTTTTGGGCTACAACTTTGCCGATCAGACTAGCATCCCGCCAAGTGCTTATGAGCATTTTTTTTTAAAATTCAAACACTATAAAAGTAATTAAAAAGTTATTTTAACTTAAGAACACTTAATATAAGTCAATTCAAACAAGCTCTTAGTTCAAGTGTTGAAATGCAATATCTGATAAATTTAAAGGGTTAAGATATTACTATGTATTTAGCCTTTGGCTTTTTTGTTCCCTTCTTGCCAGCAGCCGGCTTTGGGATTTCACATATTTGACTTTTTCTAAAAACATCACCATTGATGAACATTGAAACAATCTCCCCTTCTTTCGTTTCTCCTTAATCACATCAAAATCCTTAAAAAAACATTCAAGGTTATTCCAATTTTGGTAAATTGAGATGTCATTAGCTATCCATTTTTCAGTATTCTTGATCTTTTTTACACTAGGCATTCGTCGTCTTCTTTGTTGCCTCTGCAATCACCTCAAAAACCCATCGCTCTACAGATCAAAAACTTGGTTTTTCTCAGACTCCAAATGGAAAAATCTTGATTTATACTCTTTTCTAATCATCCTTCCTATTGCCTCTTTTTCTCATGTGTTTTTGTTCCTAGCTTTTTCAGGCAACAATGTAATGTATAAATTCTCATTCTTGATGCAATCTTTTGTCATTTTCTTCTTTTGGGTGTTGTTAATTCTCATCATTGTGAAACAAAGTTTTGATCTCTATGTAATTCTTGATACTTTGTTATACAGTTTTGCTGGTGTTTGTTTTGGTGTTGAGTTCTTGATGAATGGGAAAGGACTTGTTGGTCTTAGTGGTGATATGTATGGACACTTGGGAGAATTAGCATTTGTTTGTGCTGGTTGTTGTTTGTGTTTAGCAGTAAAGCAATGTTTTTTTGTTGAGTTTTTGTTTGGTTCTGTACTTGTGTTGAAAGGGACTTGGGTTTTGCAAGTTGGGTTGTTGTTATATACTGATATGTTTTCTCTAGATGGATGTGAGAGTCTTTTGGTAGGGTTAGGAAAGGGGGAAAATGATGTTAAATGTGATCTTGATGAGAATAAGTTGAGGGGAACTGCACTGATGAATTTGTTGTTTATAGTGCATGTTATTGTGGTGATGGTTATGAGTTTCGGGTTGTTTGCGCTGTTGAAACGGAATAAGAGGATGAGATGTGGCGATACAAGTGGACCATTGCTTACAGAGGTTGGATCAGAGGGTGTGTTGATGCGGCCGCTCCCTGAATTAGAGATAGCATGAGAAATTTCTGATGTTCTTTGATTGAGAAGCATTTGGAAGAAACTACTGAAGTGGTTTTCCTTGTAAGTTTTATTGAAACATAAATAGGAAATTCTAGCCTTTTGTTTCTCTTGAACTTCTATATCTTTTTGAGTGTACCTTACTAGCATGAGAATTTTCATTTCGGACTCCTTACAATTGAATGAAAGGAGAGTTTCTATAGTTCATTATATTATTGTTGTCTTTCTATATTTCTATATTCATGTGATTGTTAACGGCAAAATGCTGGTGGCAATAGAAAGAACTTCTTGAATCAAACTCCTCACTAATCTTTAAAGTATCTTTATAGTACTAAATTAGAAAAGAAAACAAAGTAGCTATCTTTATGTTTGCACCAAGGACTGCTGTCAATTACAAAAGAAGCAAGGCCATCTCTGTTATGTATGAGAGAGCCTACGAAATCCAAAAGTTCATTTACATCATCTGCAAATGAAAATTATACCAACGAACAAAGACAGTTAAACAGAAAGCCTTGATTCTATAAGTATGATTGGATTTTCCTCCGAAGCATTGGGGTTCTTCTCCGAAGGAGTTCATACAATGCAACAGGGAACAGTGATGAGTGAACCTTGTTTTCGGCTTTCCTAAAGCTTCTGTTGGGCACTTTGGGTCTTAGCATCATCACTGCTTCCCAAAAATGTTTAAAAGCATATTTTTTTGCATTCCACAATGCAAAGATTAAGTGATTTGTGTCTTAAGTATCCAGCTCACAGAAGTAGTATCTCTTACACGCATATAATCCCCTATATTCATTAGCATTTGCTATGAAAATATAATCCCCTAAATTGGTTTGCATTTGTTATGCAAATATAATCCCCTAAACTCCTTAGCGATTGTTACGCAAATACAATTCCTTTCTCCTTATATTTTCTTATGTTAGACAAGCTTCAGGCATATCTATTCTTCCAAGTTTTGCACGGTCATGCTTTCTTAGCTCTCCTAGAATGAATCTTGCTTTGGTAATATACCATTACTGTAAATGATCTGACCACGCTGCTATATTGCCACCTTCCCTCCAGCCTTTTTAGCAACAAAATCAGCCTTCTACCTCCCAATCATGAAAATTTCTTCTAAAGCTAATGTTCCAACTTGCATTGTCTTTGCAATGGGCCATGGTGGTTTCTGCATTTATGGCAATACTAATTCACCTTTGGGAGGCATATGGCGTAACTACTAACCACTTGTTCTATCAGAATCTGATCTCATTCAGTCACCAACTTCAAAGCAAGCATTAGCTTAAACTCCTCCCATAGGTTTCTTTTGCATTCCAGAGGCGCACACTTGTGAAGCTTACATTTCGTAATTGTATCTCCACAGCCAATTAAAAAGTAGACTCTTGTTGTGCATTCGTGGGCTCTCGCTCTGATAGCCCATTCTCCTTGTAGTTTCAGTACTACAATGCACGTTATCAGATGGTATTTATGTTAGTTGGAACAGAATTTGGAAAGGAATGACTCCAACAAGAGTGAAATGCTTCACTTGGTTAGCAGTCAGACGGGCTTGCTTAACCAGGAAGTGCTAAAGAGGAAGGGAATGCAATTGGTTCCCAGGTGCGTCCTGTGTAAACAGGGGAAACCAACAATCATTTGTTCTTGCGCTTGCAAGTTCACTGCCCAACTAGGGGAACTGTTTCTCAACATTATCCTCTACAATTGGACAATGCCAGAAAATACATCTGATTTACTAAATTGCTGGAGTAAGTGAGGGGGCAGCAATACTCAGAAAAGATGGTGGAAGCTGATACCATCATGCATATGGCGATGCTGTACTTCTGTTTGATTTGAAAAAGAGAAAACCATTATGTACTTTTGTCATCCGTACTTCATCTCGGACTGTAGGGTGTGGGGGGTGTCTGCTCAATGAATTGATGTTTATGTTAAGGAAATCAAAGCTAATGCCTAATTGATAGAGGAATAGTTAAGGATTAGTTCCTGTTCCATGGTAAGAAGGTAACAAATTTCTTTAGCGTTTATGGACAGTTGCACCAAATGTTCACCTTAACACTGTCGACCATCAAATAGAGATGACACTTTCTTACTTAACAAATAGAATACTATACAAATCTGGGTTTAATTTGTGACAGAAGTATAAAACAACTCCTAACCAACTTTTTATTGTGCTTTAATATTTTTACATGGTATAGGGGCATCTATATGTATTGCCAACATTTGAGAAAGTGACAAACACAAAGTTGTTTTTACATGCTAGATTGTTACAACTATCCTGATTAAAGGATATGTTTGTCCCTTTTGAGGAAAAGTCTGACCATAAGCAAAATCTATTAATCGTGTTGAAGAGAAATATCTTTTTCCAGCTTTCTGTATTTGGTCTTGGAGGAGAAGGTGGGGAATGACAACCACTTTCGACGGAAACGGCTGAATCCATGGATTTTTAATCTCGAACGAATCCTCTTAAGTTTACTGGTAAAATCACTTCTATATCTGAGTATTTTGAATTTTGTGAAGTTTACCAACTTTCTCATGCGCTTATGTCCTGCAGGAATGTTGTTTACAAAAAATTAAGGAGAAAGTAAAAGAAAAAGGATGTATAGAGTTAGAGAAATAGTGAAAAAAAAGAACCAATAAGAAAAAGCAACGTAGGAGATGTGGCTTTAAGCTAATAGAATTTATGGTCTTTCATTATGTCAGTCTTTGCTTCTACTATATGTGCATAAACATCATAAATCCTGTCGTACTGTTATTTGATTGTTAGTTTCTCTTTAGGTTTTCTGTTCAAATCCAAAGATCCATACCTTTCACCGCTTTAATGTGTTGATCATCTTGAAGTCCTGTTTTCTGTAAGACCTGCAAATTGCAATCAGATAGTAGTTTATCATTGTGTGTATTTTTACAAAATTGACCTCTCAAAGTGTAGATATACTGTACGAACTCATAATATGCTACTCATGGTGAATGATTTATTGCTATACCTCAACCTGGCGCTTCAGACATGTTCTCATCCTTCTTTGTATGAATCCTCGAGTGCTCTATTTGATGCAGAAGTTAGAGAGAAATTTTAATAGGTATAATGCTATCACTCTAAATGGATTTTTACCTTTACATGATTTTTAACAAATGCATAGAAGTTCAGAAGGTTCCACACAGTCTTGTCTAACCTTTTGCCTTCAATATGGCGTGAAGTGATATCTGTGAATGCCATGATAAAAAGGTAAATATCAGACCAACTCCAATTCCAAGATTTAGAGAAGGCAGGAGAACGATAATACATTTATCTTCTGAGTTTACTAGTTGACATCTTCTCTCTTAAATGTCCGTTTTCATATTATTAATCTTGTTTCGGAGGTTCTTGGTGTCTGTATTCTTTTCGAAAACTGAAGTAACACAAACAGTTTTCTTTTTCCATTATCAAATGTTTCATTTGTTTGAGGGAAACAGTATTTTACATATACATGTGAGGTGTTAATGTGACTTGAGTTGATACCAAAAGAAACAAATCCTCCATTTGTGCTTAAGTCTTCAATTGCTTCTCCTCTTAGCTCAGGAGGTGGAATAGGGGACCAGATGCAATGTGGTGCCTTGGCACATGCTTTTGTATTTGCGACATCCATGAGTTCCTGCTGGGGAAACTGTCAATTCTCCTGAACACTTGAACAAAGTCATACGTGCTATAAAATTACAAAGTCGTACATCTTGTAAAATTGTGTTACCTGGAAGAATGCTGTAGCTATAATCACATCTGTTTTCTCCTTAAAACGCATTGGGAATACTGCCGTGATTTTCTGGGGCTGTCACAAATGTGGTGTTTACTTATCAAGAAGCATGAGCTGTATCCTCTCAAACAAATCTCATATTTTTAGGAAGAAATTTTTCTCTATATCCTTTTTGTACAATCAACTCTTTTCATTCAAGTGCCTTTAAATATGCCAATTTAAACCAGAGAGAAATTATATAGTTACTATTCATGTGCCATATTTTGAACTTAGCACCACACAGTAGCTATATGCTGTAGTTTGGAAGTATTATATGGCTTAGTTTAGAATTTGATTTCAACATGCTTCTAGTGCCTTTTAAAGAAATGCCTGCAACCTGTCCTTCCTTTAAAGCTTCCTGATTGACATGAGAAAAGGTGTGTATTTTCGGTATAGGATACATATAATGTAATGCTAATATATTAGGTGCGAATATAATCTTGCAATTTATTATTTACTGCAAATAGAGTTTGCAATTCAAGACAGTTTGGTGGTTTGAATGTTTGAATAATAAATCACTCTGCAGATATTGAAGTCTGAAATGATCCTGAAATTTGATGGTCTCAGAAAATGTGATGGGCTCGCTTTTAGCTTTTCCCTCTTCCATTTGTAGTATAATTGTCACTTTTTGGAGCACGAATTTGACTATGTTCACTGATGGTATGATTAAACAAAGTTATTGCATAATGTGAAGTACCTGTTTTATGACATAAAACGGCTCTCTTGGGTGATAAACAAGCTTGATCGGTTTGTACATCCCTTGAGCCACATCTTGTGAATTCACATTCATCAGCATTTCTTCCAACTGAGAACTCAGAATTACACCTTGCACAGCAGCAATGTCTGTGATCATTTTTATCGACTCTGAAAAGAACACAAGACAGCACAAATTTTATGAGCACTGCTGCAGTGTGGAATATAACAGGAAAAAGAGAGGAGGCAAAGCGAGGAGTTCCAAACCTTTACCATGCGACATTCTAGCAAAATTGAGTCGTAAAGTCAGCTGATATCCTTCTTTTGGAGGCTGAACAATCTCCACAACTTCAGCACTAATTGCCTTTACCTTCTCTATAGTGTAATGTGAAAGCCGAGTTGAGATCAGAAATGCTTGAGACAGAATTGGTGTTGATACTGATAAGTAGGTATGATCAGGATCTGACACCAAAGACTGAAAAAATATTTCAACAAGAAAAAAAGTTATGGAAACTTTAGCACACATATTTTGGATTGTTGAATATCAGAAAAAATTTAAGCAATGAAATGCATGTCCAACTGGGAAGTCTTTTTTAAATGTAGAAGTAGCTGCTTAAATTGTTCTTCAGTCCGATGGATCTTCCTTAATACGAGCCTTGTCTTATGTGCATTGAACTTCAATCAGGTATGGAATGTATGTGTGCTTGTGGTTGCTTGTTGTTCATACCTGGATGTAATATTCAACGGACCCAAATTCATGAAGGTGATGGTCGGCATCAATAGCCCGTTCATTTCTGTCTCAAGAAAAAAAATAGCATGTTCACTGTAAGAGTTTTAGTTTTTTCATCTCTTAATTCAAGAACTTAAGATTCAATCCAGGAAGAAACGCATTTAAGGACTGCTTAAAGTCCAGTTAGTAAAATCTATATGGTGAATTACTTATTATAGCATAACAATACTAAATGGACCTCAACTTTGTATTGTTTTGTTTTTGGGATCCCCATCATAATATGTCTTCCTAACTAGTGAGAAATTGAACAATCGAGTCACTTTTTCTGTTGACAGTAGAAAAGGTGATACTGCTGGCTTGGGTGTTTTCTATGTCAGACAGCTCTATTTATTCGATGGTATTGATGTGTCTTTTCTATGTGGATTTCCTGTAAATCTCTTGAATAGAGTAGTTGTACAATCCAAATAGGATGAAATGGATATTTACGAGTTACCCAAACTAGCTTGTGATTGACGCGTAGTTGTTGTTACTGCTGCTGCTGTTTCATTATAGCTCGATAGTTTTCTGAACTCCATGTTGGACTTGACCGAACTTGCAAATCTCCCAACCGATACCACTTCCTAATCCCCCACCCCAAATACCTTGTCTAAATCGCATTATTCTGCCATAACTTATAGTTTAACTTGATGTATAACAACTATAAAAGAAGTTGGTCTAATGAGTTTGATCTACATAACGGCAGGTCATTTCTGCAGCGGGGCCAACTTAGCAGAAACTTCAGAATATGGTGGTTGGCTCATTCCTTTCAAGTACTCTGGTAAGTCCACTATACCTGGCTTGTGGTCATAAAGAGTGTCACTAATTGGACTGTTGAAAGCAACATTTGACAATAGAACAAAAGGCAAATGTAGTCCCAGAAATGGAATCCTACCTGTATAATGCCTTCTCGTCTGCCAAATAGAACCCTTTTGTGCACACTTACTGTCTATCCGATTCTACATCATAACTATACATAAATTCCTATTTATCTGCAATTTTCACTAACCTGTATATCTCAGAACTTAATTATACTTAATGATTCCTGCTTAATCTGTACAATTGCCTTATGTTCTGTACTTTCTCCTTTTTACCATATGAGACATTCTCCAACGTATTCTATGAATCTTATTTCGGTTCCTAATAATATGATCTTGAAAATTATAGTGAAAAATGTTCACCATCATGTTTTTGACAGATTAGAATTACCTAGTATAGAAATTTGAACTGTACTTCAATATTAGACAGACCCTACACTATGATCGGCTGCGTTAATCCTGGTGAATACATCGTTGCACTCAAGGGTGATGCCTAGTGGTTAGTGAAGTGGGTTGAGAACCATAAAGTCTAATCCCGATGATTTCTTCCCATCTGTCTAAATCTTGGTGGATAAAGTTATTTGGTATCTGTGCTGGTGGGAAGTTTGCAGGTACCCTGTGGAATGAGCCGAGGTGCACATATGCTGGCGTGGACACCACAGTTTCAGAAAAAAATTATTCTTGCATCATTTTCTAGGTGTTGGGGATTACAAAAGTTGTTACGACTGATAGTATGGGTGCCATTCTGGAACAGATGATGCTTCTAACTTATTCAAGAAAGATATACTTTAAACTAACAAAACGCTTTGTTGTCTACTTATCTGAGAGGTAAATCTTGAACATGACTTAAAGTACGAGGAACAACGAGTGGTTCACTTTACCGGTATAATCTGAGCAGAATCTCCTTCAACGCTGGTGATGCACGTTCAAAACACGCCATGCTCCGATGTGTTGATCCTGTGGGTGGAATGAACTTCACATGAAGATATGTATGTAAAAACAGGTTATTTTTTACTGATGAGTTGTGGTAGAAGTAGTTCACTTTTTTTGAGTAAAATGCAAGTTTCTAAATTTTGCAATCATGTTTAGCAACTTTTGAAGCAATTCATTTACCTACCAAGACAAATGGCACCTCTAGTTTTTGTCACATCTGCCAATGCTTGGCTTCAAAGATCAGTAAACAGATACAATAATCATGTTATATATGCTTCTATGTACTAGTTACTGAACTATTATTGATCATTATTATATTGTCTTCACTTCACTTGGTAATTTTGAAAGTTGGTTGTTGCATGTGTGCAAAATCAATCAAGATGATCTCATTGTATAATTAAGTTAATGAGTTCTTGGTGCTACTTATCAAAAGATAATTGAACTTTTGGTATATTTTTTTTGTGTGTTGGGCCCAACTCACCAAACAGTTAAGATTTTGTTTTTTTTTTTGAGACGAGGTGGATTCAGGATTTAAACTCAAAAGGACTCAATGCTCTTAACGTTGGTGCTATATTAGTTTATGTCTGTGTCGAAAGTATTGAGTTCACATGAACCAATGCCGCAAGACTATATACGCCTTTGTAGAGGCGGATGCAACTTACATTCAGTGGATTCAATTGAACTGAATATTTTCGATACATAGCGCGTATATATATGTGAAAACAACTTAAATTTCAATAAATACCATTAAATTATGAAATGCTAAGGAATGGGAAGAGAATGAGAAGTTTCTAGTGAAAATTGAACACACTAAGGGTTCGTTTGGTGTGGGATATAATGGATAAATAGTTTTGTGATAAAATAAAAGATTATTTTATCCCATGTTTAGTTGAAGGTATTAATTTGTACCGGGATTATTTATCCCACCATTTAAACCATAGTGATGGGATAAGTTATTCCATATACGTGGGATAACTAATCCCGAATAATTCCTTGATAACTCTTTTCCAACCAAACGATACCTACTCTGACATGTGAAGTTAACAGTTGCAGCATCCGAGGGTGTCAATGAAGTCATCGAGAGCCAGAGATTTCATGTTCAAATTTCAACGGAGAAAACATTAGGTGATTTCTTTCCACGTGTGTTAGTTTTTATGGTCAGAGTTACCTTGAATCCGCTGCTAATGAGAAATGACAGATAACCTATGGAATTAGTTGAGGTGCGCACAAGTTGATTTGAAATCCTTTTTATCAAAAAAAAAAAAAAAAAAGGTTGACAATTACAAAGACAAAGATCAATACTACTACTTTAATGAGGCTTAAATAAACAATTATGTATATTTAGATTTGTAGACCTAAATCTAAGGTGGTCCAAAATTTTACACTGAAAAAAGAATTTCTCTTGATGCAATTAATTTTTGGTTGGTTGAACTATTCTGTATCCATCCAATAAAGCAAGTTTTATGTACATGTCAATTAATTAATTGTTTCATTCCTACCCAACAAAACGATAAGTTCCAAATTCCATTCCCTTATCCCCTTCCCCCACCACTCACAAATCAAAAAAAATAAGTACTAAAAAACAGGTTGATGTATTAAGTTTGTGAGGTTTGAGAAATGATCGGACTACAAGAGCTTACTTACGCTATTTTAATTTGTATTTTTATAAGAGACTATTTTCACAGTTCAAACTCACAATCCCTTAATCACATGTCAGCAACTTAAAAGGTTGAAACTTAGCATCAATTAGAACTAGTAGTGGTTCAATATGATTGGAGTCCAACAATAAAATTAGCAATAGAATAAATTTAAATAACAATCTAAAATGGTAAGTACTTCTTCATCCTTAAATAGTGATCTCATGTTCGAGCCTCTAAATATAAAGTCGTCTTTGTTAAAGAATGTATTCTCCTTTGATCAAAAACTTTTTAGTGTCAATACAAATATTATCAAATTTCAATACAAACACCGAACATCGAATACAAAATCAATAAATAAAGTGGTGATGCAATAGTGAAGCTATTATATATGTACATCCTTGAGATAAAAAAGAAAAAGGTTTCAGAGTCATTAAATTTTCTTTCTTTAAAAAAAAAAACTCTTTTTTTTTTTTCTTATTTTGGGGACCCTTTAATAATCTTTGATCATGTGTGTCACCCATCACTACATGGAATTGTGATGTATAAAATTTTGCTATTATTTTGTAGTATTTTTTTTTTCTTCTTATCTTGCCAGTTGCTAAACACCCCACCATCCACAAAAGGTTAAAAAGAGTATCTTATATTAATTCTTCTATTTTAGCATAATATAAACGTTTTGCCATTAGTTTAATTGTTGGGTTTGCTCCTTAAGGGTGTGTTCGATACGAAGGAAAATAGTTTTCAGTTACTTATTTTCTTATATTTAAGAAAAAGTTAATATTCTAAATTATACAATATAATTTAGACAAATACTATGGGAGGTGGGAAATAAGGGTGTCGATGAAAGCTACGGGGTGTGGTATGAGGTGTGTTGAAGGATCGGGAGGAGACAATCAACAAAAATTTCGCGTGTAAAATTTATTTTTCCTACTTTTATTAGAAAGATCGCTTTTCTTGTATTCAATGAACTTATTTTTTTAGATAAAATATTTTTCAAAAATTTTGATCTAACTGACCTTAATTTTGACTGACCATTTACATATGTTTATCGTTAGTATAATGGTTAAATATTTATGGTATCTTGGATATGATTGTATATTATTATTTTTATAAGTTTAATTGGTTTTGGAGAACAATGTGAGTATTTACATTTAGTATTGGAATAAATGTTTTTGAAACAAATGTATCTGAAAGAATTACTAACACTTTAACATAAGAAATATTTTCCTTTGGACTTTGGTTATAAATTAATGGATACAAATTGATTTTAGTAAGAAAGTCAATGCTATTTGTGTATATTTTTCAACAAATTAGGTAAGAATTCTTTAAGTCTAAACTTTGATATGAAGTAAAAGAAATTAGTATACTATGTATCTGGAATTATGTTGATGACATCACTTTGTAATGTTTAGTCATCTTAAAATATTTCATTACGTAAAATGGAGAAATCATTTTAGCTATAGTAATATTTTCACGAAAATATATGGTTTATGTAGAGCAATATTACACCAAATCAAAAGTGAAGTCAAGGAGGGGTGGTGTTTACGTAATTTTTTTTTTATTTTGTGACGATAAAAAGATGTCGTCAATATACACTTAACTCAAACAAAGCTTATCAAAATCAGTATAAAAAAAATTCGATCGTAAAAAATTCATATAGAAAATAATGAAGATAGAAATAATAAAAGTAAATAAAGACAAAGGAAGAGTTGGTCCATAGATCATTAGGTTATTCATGTCCTATCATGAATACTTTTTTTTTTAAGGATTAGACACAACATAAAAGATTTTCTTAAAACACCGTTAAAAATTATGGTGGAATAGTAAGTATTCTTTCATCTTTAATTAGAGGTCTCGAGTTTGAATCTTGAATATGGAGTCATAGTCGCCTTTGGTAGGGAGCATTTTGTTAGGGTTTTGCCCTGATTTTCTTACCGAAATTAAATTTTACTTTTTCTTAGAAGGAAAATAAAAGTTACCATAATTACTTTTATTTTTCCTAAAGAAAAATATAAAAATTTTCCATATTTTGGCTAATCTCTTTCTAAGAGGAAAAGTTTTGGAACTCTATAAATAGAATACCCTCTTCTCATATCAAAACACAATAGTATCCATAATGTAGTCTTTAAAGATTCTTTGTTTAGGGGGAGATTTCTTCCAATAGATTTTAGATTTTTCAATTTTATTTTTAATGTGTAGGCCGTTTGGTTAAATCATATCAATAATATAACTTTTTAGTATTGTTTTATCTGTCGTCTGAATTATCGTCTCATGATTAGCAAATTAATAGCTCCCGCATGACATCACCTCAATTTCAAGCCTAACACATTTTACCCTTCATGAGAGGACTTCTCTACACGAGTTTAAATTAATCAAACTTCATTATAAATATCAGCACTGGTTGGGGGGTGGAAGAATTTTTGTTTTGTTTTATAAAACAACTTGAAATCACCCGAGGGATAACTTAAAGATATTATTTTTCACTAATCAATTGCTTTATAGTACATCCAACTCCATCATGTCCACTTTATTTTTCTATTATTATTTTTTTTTAGTTGGGACACTTGTTAAATGAAAACCATAGGTGAAAAGGTCCTCTCAAGGAGAAATCAAACTTCTTTTTTATCCAAAAACCTTTATTTAATTTTAACCATTGACATTCTATCTTTTTTGCATATAAATACAAATTCAATAAGCTTTTTATTTTATGATTTGACACCAAAGTAGCCCTACAAAAAGAAGATCAAATACAAGTAACATGTCCTTTTTCTTTTCTTTCTTTTTTTTTTTCAAGAACCTAAATTAGATGGAAAATGTGAAAATTATTTAAAATGGTGTTATTATCATTTCATCTCTATTAATGTGATGTGATCATAGAAAGAAGCAAATCAAAGATTTACATTATTCACCAAATTAAGGAAAAATTTATAAGAAGCTGAGGACATTTTCTAATTTAAACTCATTCACGTTCAATGTATTGTTACGTCTATCTTTATACATTTATAATCGAAAGCAATATACTAAAAATTATAAATTGATTGTAAATATTAGGGGTGTGTGAAAATCGAACTGATAAAAATAGTATTATTTATTGTTATTGGGTTAACGATTTGTTAATGGTTTTATAAAAAAAAAATATTGGGTTATTGATTCGGTTAGATTTTTTTTATTGGGTTATTGGATAAACCGATAACCCAACAAGATAAATATATATATATGACTTATTATATATTTCTTTTAATTTCACCTAACAACATTTAGTTCAAACTTGAAGATTCTTGTAAATTAAAACACATTATGTAGGATTTTTTGTTACAACTAAGATTCGATTTTTTTTTTTATGTTAGTTACTACTATTTTTATTTTTTTGATTATTTTCTTATCGGTTAGCCGAAAATTGAACTGTTAAGGACTAAAAATCGATAAACCAAAAATCGATAAAAAATATCTTATTGATTTAGCATATTTAAAAATTAAAAAATAATAAATCAAATTAATAATATATAAAATCGAATCCAACCTGCCAATCCACACCCCTATTAATAAATATGATGCTTGCCTCACTTAAAAAGTCATATACTTTAATTGTCTCACACTTCCTTTTTATATAATTTCAAGCTTTTAATAAACTTTAGGACACCATTTTGGAATAAGTAAAAATAATTAAGTACTCAAAAACAAAAAGGGGAACATGGTTTGTCATGAAACAGGTACTTCCAAACTAAGGAATATTCACATGATAATAATATTACCCAACCATCTTATTTTTATACATGAAATTATTTTTTTGTTGAAAAAAGAAAAGAAAAAAAAAAAGACATCTTCATGTGAAGAAATTCAAAGTGTTCCACTTTATATCCTTATTCAACAGGTAGGCCCCAGATTTTTATCTGTCACCTTCATAACTAGCTTCTTTTTTGGCATTAATTAATAATTAATAACTATATACCTTCTTAATTAATCCTAGAGTTTACTTTATACTACTTACTCCCTTCTAGTTTATGACTTTAAAAAAACATTTCTTTTAATTTTCCTGTTATAAAAATTACTATTACTTACTTGAATCGAGGGTCTATCGAAAAGAAACTTTCTATCTTCACAAGCTGAAAACGGTCTAATGAGGCTACTATAAAATATTTATTCATGGGTGGGACAAACACTTCTATTCTGATTCATGGTTTATAGGTGACTTCTTTAAATCCGCCGTCAAATCTCATGGCTCAACCCTAGTTGGGCGGTGGAAACTGCCAAACTAGAGTACGGTAGGAGCAAAGGTAAATCATTTTGAATAACGCTTACCTTCTCTATATTACCGCGGCTGGTGGCACAGAGTTACCCAATGCTTATTCTCCAGATACTGTTATTGCAATTTCAATGAAAAAAGAAGTTCACGATCTGTGGGTCTTCTACCTTCACGCGACATTGCTTCGTCAGGCTTTCGCCCATTAGAAAAAATTTTCCCATGCATTTTGGGGAGAATCAGCTAGCTTCGAATTCGGGTGACATTTCACCCCTAACCACAACTCATCCACTGATTCTTTAGGTTACTTACACAACATTCTTTTCATACCTCATTTGTGAAATTAGATTGGATATTGCTATTATTATTGCAAAACTTATTATTTCCACATAAATTGACTTACTTTTCATTTAGTATATAATTGTTGTTTCCTTAATAAATTGTATTTTTGTATTTAAAAATTTATAAAGTCATTTTTGAAAATCCACGGAATTAAAGGAAAGTGACAGAAAGGATGAGTACAATTTGAGCAAAAATGTGGTTTAGTGAACAATGAAAATGAAATGAAATACTAAACTAATTTGGAGTTTATATTTAAAGGTTTTTTAACAAAGGTGAAATGAATGGGTGATGTCTTTTTATGTTGTTAAGTTTTCATGAATAAAGTTATTTAGCAAGCTTTAGTAGGAAGTAAAAATTACTTGGTCAATAGGGAAATCATGATTAAAAAAGAAGACGTTATATCAAAGAGATTTATCTGTGACGAATGTTCAATAGAACCGTATTGTGTCACTTTACTTCCACATCTCTACTTATAAATTAGTTAATGTGCACACAAATTTAATCAACGTAAAATCATTATACAGAAATTCAAATCCTTCGAAATGACTTAGATGGCTTGACTTGGGAAGGTCTCAAATTCAAAATCCCTCGCTTGCAACACCAAGGGGTTGCCTTCTAGATCAAGCCATCGCACGAGGCTTTTTTCTTGCAAATTGACCTTCTGGATTGAATTCGTCACATGAAACTTTTTTAATGCGATTTAGCTCTTTATGTATAGTTTGTGAAATATTATATAGGAGGATCATTCACCCTTTACACACCAAAATGGCAATAACTACAAATTCCTTTTTTAATAAAAAACGTTTTACTAAAATCCAAACTTCGATCAATAAGTATTTTTGGCCTTCCAAAAATTTGGCCAAACGAGAAGCAACTGTAATTAGATGCAAATATAGAACATTTTAGAAAAAATTTCATAAACCCCAACTGTTTAGTATTGAATTATATTATATCCTCACTTTTTTAAAAAATTAAATAAAATTTTAGATATTGAACTAATCAAATACATTACTTAGGGTCGCTACACATCACTTAAGATTGGAATATATTATTTAATTGATTTCATGATATAGTTTTTGGTTTTGTGATGTATTGGAGTTCAATATTTTGATATAAATTAAAATTTAATATTTTTATAATTAATTTAAGAAGTTGAGGTTTTTGATAATAATGATAAATTAAATTGCGATATTATGTAATTTCTGCCAACATTATTTTTAGTACTATCTATTATGTGTCTTGTTGGGGTCAATTTTACATTAGCTTCCACAAATAACAAAAGTAAACGCACTTTGCTCTTACACAACTTGCTTGCAAATAGCACTTTTCTCTCTCTCTCTCTCACACACACACACACTCTCTCTCTCTCTTGTATCCTTTCCATTTTTCTCTTTCTTTTTCCCAAATCTAATCAATACAAATTCAAGGGTTTTTTGATTCATTGTCATAACCAAATCCTCCATTTTCCTTCACATTAAGAGAAGGAAAAGAAAGGAGAAAAAAAAAAGCAGAAGAATTCTTGGAGTGATGCTTTGTTGTGTTTTTTCATGAGCTAAACAAAGACCCCTTTATTTATTTTATCATAAAGATTGGATTTTTAATGCATATCCAATTACCCTTATTGTTTTCTTGAGGATTTGAAAATCAAGAATCTTGAAATTCCCTATTTTATTGTCGATTGGGAGCTGAATTTTTGTCAAATCTTGGAATTTTCTTGTAAAGTTTTGAGCTTTTTGAGGATTTTGATGAAATGGAGTTGTTGTTTTTGCATTGGAGTAATTTTCTTGAGGTTCTTTAGGTAAATTTTAGGAGGAAAATTTGATTTTTATTGAGTGTTTGGGATAAATGGATATTAAAAATAATAAAGAATTTAAAGGGGAGAAAATTCAGTATGTAGATAGTATGGAAGCTCCTAAATCTATGTTGAATGGGGAAAAAGATGAAGATGATGAGTCTAAAGCACTGTTACCTCCTTCTAGGAAAGGTGGTTTGTCAAAAAAGATAGCTAAACCAAAGAGGAAAGTTCAGTGGAATGATACAAATGGGAATAAACTTACTGAGGTTTTGGAATTTCAGCCAAGGTAAATAAAAAATAAAAAATCTCTTTATGTAGTTTAATTATCATATGTTGATTCTTTGTATCTCGACTATGGTATTGTTTTGTTGTAGTATCTGTTCTGCTACTTTTGATTCCTTGTATCTCAACTATTGTATTGTTTTGTTGTAGTTTTGTTCTGTTACTGTCAGTTGTTTTATGTTACTATCTGTTGTTTGTTGTTTTTTGTTGCTATCTATTGTTTGTTGCTTTTTGTTGCTATCTGTTGTTTGTTGTTTTTTATTATTATTGTTTCTTGTACTTTAGTTACTTCTTTTTCTGGACTGCGCTGGACAATTTTTCCTTGAGCTAAGGGTCTATTGGAAACAACTTCTCTACCTCTGAGGTAGGGGTAAGGTCTGCGTACACTCTACCCTCCCTGGATCCCACTTTGTGTGACTACACTGTGTTGTTGTTGTTGTATTGGTTGCTCATTGTGGAAAATTATAGTAGCTAATCAGTTTGATGTTTCCGCACGGTGGATCATTAGAACAATGTGGCAAATCAATTCTGCCTCTAGGGTAGGGGTAAGGTTTGCGTAGATTCTACCTCTGTGGGACTAGTAGGTTGTTGTTGTACTGGTTGCTCATTGTGGAAAATCATAGTAGCTAATAAGCTTGATGTTTTCGCATGGTGGATTACTAGAGCATTGTGGCGAAGCAATAATTCGCAGTAGAACTATTGAATGGTATAGTAACTTGTCTGAGTGTCAGGTATTAGATCTTTTATTTTATTAAAAGTGAAAATATATATATTAAAAGAAAAAGAAAATATGTAAGTGTGATGTTCTGTTTATGCCTTATGTCAAATCTGAAATGGAGTACTAGATGATGTGTATGCGGTCTGTGTAAGGATATCTTTCTTATGATAAGCATATTGATTGCGTGAATCACAGCTATAGGTTAGTTGTCTACGATGGTGTGCTTGGCATCCTAATATAAGCAGCACGATATATCCTGTTATTATGAGTCGCCAGGGGGATGAGTGGTTGAGGCATATCAGTAACAACGTGGAGATCATATTATATCTACAACACTTAGTGTGAGCCCAGCTGCTCCAACTCTAGTCGGTATGGTTCCCAGTGACTGTGATCGCGGGACAGTAGCAGGCTATATGGTGGATTAGTCAACAGGTGTGAACAATGGCCTAGACACCGCTCTCATCCAAAAGGAAAAGAAAAGCAGTGATCGTTAGATTTCCTATAATATTAGCTGATGAACCGTAGGGCCTTAAAAGAACATGCTTAGACCTGGCTACATTACTGAGCTGATCTTTCAAAACGTACAAACTTCACTATTAGCAGTGGGAAAAATAACAGTACAGTATAAGTGCTCAAGCTATACAAACCACAAGAAAAAGGCCCAAGTATTATGCCATCCAAATGCAGCATGCTGTCATTTTTTATTAAGGTGAACGTAGTGGTAACTCCACATATTTAGGAATTAGGAGCACTCTTGTTCTATGTTGCTCGGACTTTTCAAAAATGCCATCAAGTGTGTACCGGCTTCCCTGCCCCTTTCTTCCCCAACAGAATCCCCAAGGGGTGTACTTCATAAGCTTAAGCTATGTTTCACATGATGCATCATAAACGATGAGATAATAACTCACTATGGATTTGACTTCATTGCAGTACATTTAGCATAAGCACTAGATCTTGAATTTTCATTAAGGAGCAATGTTTATGTTGGCCATCTGGCAACTGAAGTTGCAGACATTACTTGATATCTTTGTTGCTCGGACTATTCAGAATGTTGTTGCACCCGTCAGATCCTTAAAAAATGTACTGCTTTTGAAGAATCCGACTGGCACTTGGCGACATTTTTTGAAGAGTCTGAGCATTGTAGCTTGATGTAGTTTGTGAACAATTGATTTCTATGGAACGTAGAAGTTTTTTTTCCTGTTAGTCGTTTGCTTTTGGGCATCATCTGAAGTTCGGATTATATGCTTGCTACGTTTTACTAGATAATTATCTTCAGTTTCTTGGGATTGCTCTTACAGATAGCTTTTTGTTTTTCCTGCAGTGATGCAAGTGACTCAGATGATGATGAATCAGATTCTTGCATTTGTAGAATAATGTAGTTCTTATTAAATGCACTACCAAACCAGTTGTGAATCAAAAATGTTGAATCGCCTTTGATTCACGCCTTATATAGCATACAATAACAGCAGTTTTTAAGAGAGTTTTGGTTCAAGTTAGTTGGCACCTCGAGCCAAATGATACGACCCTTTCCTTGTACACAGTCAGATAGAGAGAATGACTTCCTCTATTGTATAATGTATATGAGTGCTTCGGGTTTTAGTAGATAACATACAGAACCTTCGGGTTTTCTTGTTTCTCTTTTGCTTAATTGTGATGTATATGAGTGCTGAGTCTTACATATGATGACGAATGTATTCTAGCGTATAGCCGGATGCATTGCAAAGAATGATTTTGTAACATCTTTCTTTCTTTTTTCACTGCTGTGTTTTGTAATGATAAAAGAATTACAACATGATATGATATGCTCTCAACCAAATACCAAGTCCCAGATGGAAATCCATGTCTTCTTTTCCATCGCGGAGAAGAGAATACAACACACTGCACTCACAAATCATGCACAAGACATTCAGTACTTTACACAAACATCAAACCAAATGTATTTAGACCATTCTCTGCACTTCCTTTGTTTATATGAGATTGACTTCATCGAGCACAACTTGATCTGCAGCTCTATCTTGAACGTAAAACACAGACGAGCCATTTACTGATGTTGTTCTTGCTGAAACCAGCCAGTTTGAGAGACTGGCATCTACTGGAATTTCATGTCCCTGAGGCTTAGGCTTAGAGTTTGGCAATTCTTGTTTTCCATCCAACTTGATAATGTTTTCCTTCTGCTGCCTCACTTGCATTGCTCCTCTTGCCTTAACTGCTTTCCATTGAGTGAGATTTTCAACTGGAAGAAGCACAGTGTTCTTACGATGTCGACCTACTTCATTTGATTCATCTTTGCTCAGTTTTTCAACATTACCAAACTTGTTTTCTGTCTCAATATGCAAAGAGTTGTATCCATCACCACCACCAGCATCATCATCGTCCTCGCTAACACCATAGTCTTCTTCTTCTTCGTCTTCATCATCTTCAAGATCATCGATATCACTGTCCTCGAGTGTTATCTCATCTTCCTCCTCATCGTTGCAGTTATAGTATCGATAACTTGAAGGGTACATAGACATACTTGCTTTGGCTGTTTCTTGTTTATTGTATTCTCTTTGTGTCTTCTCCTCTTCTTCTGAGAAATTTGTTGTGTTGTCATCATCTTGGATTCTCTCATAAGTCTTAACATCCAAATTGAAGCTCACTTTCTTTTTTACCTTACGTTTTGATGATTCTTTTGGCTTATCTCTGCATTAGAACCAAATAAAAATCACAAGCTACCAAACATAGAGTGACCTAGTCGTCAATGAAGTCTGTGAAAATTACAGGAGGTCAATGAAAGTCAAATAAAATTCACAATCTACCCCTATGATAGTAGTGTCAATGAAGTCGGTGAAAATTGTGGGAGACCAAGGAAAGCTAAATAAAATTCACAACTATGAAATGGTCTTATGAAATGAAGTCGGTGAAAGTTATAAGAGATCAAAGGAAAATCAAATAAAATTCACAATCTACCTATCGTGAAGTAGTGGACAATGAAGTTGGTGAAAATTATGGGAGATTAAGGAATGCCAAATAAAATTCATAACTACCTAGTGTGACGGGGCATGAAAGAAGTCGGTGAAAGTTATAAGAGGTCAAAGGAAAGCCAAATAATCGTCACAAACTACGGAACATATCATGACCGAGCAGTCAATAAAGTAGGTAAAAAATATGGGAGATTATTAACGTTCAAATCTTAATCAAGATAAAAAGAAAAGCTTTAGGTGATCTCTTCTCAGTTACCTGAGCCGTGGTTGGTAGAAACCCAATGAAATAGTCAACAATAGTAACGACAACAACATATCTAGTATAATCACACAAAGTTAGAGAGACTGTTTTCAATAAACTCCTGATTCAAAGTAAAGCAAACCCAACGAAATAGTCAACAACAACAACAATAACATATATGCAGTATAATCCCACAAATGGGGTCCGGAAAGGATGACATGTACGCACAAGTTAGAGAGACTGTGTTCGATAAACTCGAACAGCTCAAAGTAAAGCAAACCCAATGAAATAGTCAACAACAATAACAATAACATATATCCAGTATAATCACACAAATGGGGTCTGAAAAGGGTGACATGTACGCATGAATAAGTTAGAGAGACTGTTTTCGATAAACTCCCAGCTCAAAGTAAAGCAAACCCAATGAAATAATCGAGATGCATAATCTTATACAGACATCATTGCTATCAACAATAAATGAAAAAACACACACATGAATTGTTGACTCACCTGGTCTCAGAATTTGTTGAATCTGCAACATTTGCATTCTCAGATTCTAGTGGTACATACTTCTGATGCACCTAAAAACAAGATTCAGAGAAAGCAAACATCTTTGTATTCAAAACAAAATTAAGGAAACTCTTCTGATAAAATGTTTTTGCTTTATCTCAATTCAGACGTATCAAAGAAAATCTAAATTCTTCTTCAACAACAATAACTTACCCAGTGTAGTCCCACACGGTGGGATCTACCTCTAACTAGGGACAGAGCTAGAGGAACGTAACGAGATTCATCCGAAACCCCTTTGCCGTAAAATTATATTGTATAACAAGGTCGATTTTCTTTAATTCTAATTACATACACTAGACAATGAACCTCGTAAAAATCTTGCCTACGCCGCTGCCTCTAACCACTTAAAATAAAACTCGTTAACATGTCGTATAAAACTCCTTTAAAAACAACAAATTCTTGAAACACAAACAGACAGAACAAATGAAATCTAAACTTACTTGGAACTTGTTACAAGGCTTTATACGTTTTTGTTTCTTGCTAGTAAAACCAAAACATCCAAGAAAACACCCCATTTTTTCCTCTGCTTTTCTTGATTTTCCAAAAGTCCCCTGCAGAAGAGAATTTGCAGTGTGCTTATATTGGGGTATGGTGGGTGGGGTGGGGTGGGGTGGGGTGGGGTGTGGGGGCTTATTTAGTAATGAAGATTTAAATATGTGTTGCCTCCAACGGCATTTGAAAAAAAAATAGGAACGTTAAGAAAAGGGGATACAAGTGTTGTAATAATTAAGTGGGGTAGTGAGTAAAAGACAGTTTCAAGCCACTTTGCCAGCCTTTTTACTAAATTTTTTGGTAACATTTTGAGGTCTATTTTTAGAAATAAAATATCAGTGGTATGACTAGACTATATAAGTTTGCCGTCAAAGGTTGTGATGGAGGTGATAAGTGATTTTTTATTTTGAATCAATGGTTAAAGAATTCAAGAAGCCAGAAGTGAGACTTTCTGGCACGAATGCAAATTAATAAGCAGAAATCAAACACAAAGGTCAAAAAAAAAAAGAATGAAGATTAGATTTCACTATATGTGACATTTCTTTCCTTTCTAACCTAAGTTTTTTAACATCGATCACTGAAACAGTTTGATATTTTATATCAGGTCAAAGTTTCTTAACACCAATAGCTGTAATAGTTTGAATTCTTATATCGGGTTTGAGAATTACATCATGATCTTGAACATTTAATATGTCACGTGTAATGAATGATCGAGGTTGTCTTTTCAAGGGAGGTGGGTGGGACTAAGGCAAGATGTGAATAAAAGAGAATGTCCGAAGGAAAAATATGTTTTCTCTTTGCGAGATTTGAAAATGGTGAACGTGAGAAAAAAAAAAAACATCCTAATTAAGAAGTAATGGCTTTCATGCAGTTGCAACGTCCTTGATTCAATCGTTCTTGTAATGCTTTTAGTTTCTTTCTTTTTTTTTAGAAAGTTTGCTTTAAAACTTTTTTAAGAAACTTTAGAAACAACTTCTTAAATTTGATCTTTTATTTTTGTAAGAAAAAACTTCGAATAAAAGAGGGGAAAAAAAGAGAAAAAATAAGAGTTTATTGATTATTAATTATTTAATATTTAAAATTTATTAGCTCAATTAATTTAGATTTGAATCATGTATGACTTATTGAATCACTCGCTTGAAATGATAGGGTTTAGTGAAAATTGGATGTAGCACCTACATGTAAAATATAGTAATACAAAAAGTAGCTCTACTAAATTGCTAAAATTTTGAATAGATTATGTGAATTAAGTACTCGTATTTACACAAATTGATGTTGACAAAATTAATATATGAAATCGCTTTTTGTATACTTTTGTCTTTTTCCACTAGCTAGTCTATGATACTACTATTATATATCTCATCCACTACTTTGAAAACATTGACTTCTAAAGTTATTTTAAATTTTAAAAAAATATTTAAAATTTGCGGCATTCTATTACCTTTAAATAATTTTGAAATAATATTAATACATTTTTTTGAAATCAATTTCAGTTTCTGAAAAATAAATACTAAACACGCCCATCACTGATTGACACGTGTTAATTTATTTATAAATATATATATTTTTTATTTTTTTTATTTATTTTTTTATCTCTTACAATTTGACTTTCTTCTCTCTTTTACCCAATTCCTTCCCTCCGCGTAGTCAATACCCCCGCCCTTCTTTTCTTCAACTAATCTTGTTCTCCTTCGTTTCTCTCTTCCTCTGTCTTAGCTTCCACAATTGTAGTGAGTTTAGCAAATTAAAATTGAACCTAACTTTTCGAATTCATTTGATTCGTTAAATTTTTGTCTCACTTTGACATTGATTTCTTCCACCATTATAATCTACAATCCGACAAAATTTCATCACTTTTTTAATGTCGAAAAATATCTTTTCGCCGAAAAAAGGACCGCTAACATACCATCTCCTTCTTACCGATCTTATTTTAATATCTTTATTATTTTTATCGAAAAATAAATACCCACCATGATAAATACATCATCATTCCATTAATGGAGAATAAGACGAGGGGGGGAGGAACTAGACACTATTAACGAAGAAGAAGAAAGAAACAAAAAATATATATATAAATTAGAACATACATAAAAAGTGTGGTTGCAATAATTTTTTTAGTCTTATACGTGCTCTGTTGTGTGAATATAAATATTGACGAAAAATTAATTAAAATGATGTATTTATAACTATTTATATTAATTTATGAGATAATAGGTCATTCACAAACTTTAGATGTCTTTTTAAAAATTTGGGACAATTTTAATGGCCACTTTATATTTTTTCTCTTCTTTTTTGTTCAGTAATTACCCATTATGATGTTCGATCACCATACATTATTTTACACTTTGCATCAAATATTTGAGAATCCATAAATCACTCAACATTCCAACAAATGCCACGTAGCCAACTTCAATTCTTTGTGAAAAAACACATAATTTTATAGCATATGCTTTTGTCCCATTTCTAAATTATTCACTTTTCACTTTTATCTTTGCATCTTCTGTGATTTTTCACTTGAGCATTATTAGAGGTAACCAATTACCATGTTCCTTAACTCTAGCTTAACCAAAAATTCATGTTTGTCAGTAAATTAAATAATTAGTTTGAAATAATTCATGCTCTATAAATACACTAATTGTATCCTATCTTCTCATAAAAAATGACATAAATTCATATTCACGTTTAACCCAGATTATTCTAAATAATTGACTTTAAAGTTTCGAGTAAAATACATTTTCAGTTTTCAATTTGTCAAAATTTTTCCTCTCTTTGAAATATTGCTCTAGAACCTTTTTAATAAACTTTAGAAATAACTTCTTTTAAAAAAAAAACTTTTAAGCTTTTATTTTTATACTAGAGGTGCATGGCCCGTATCAGCACGGATCCAACACTATAAATATTTTTTAGCATTAAAATTTGATATTGATGAGATACAAACATAAATGTACATTGATTTAATTAAATATTATTAATTCAAATATATAAATGACTTATAATAATTAATTAGGGGTAATATAGTAAAAAATATTATTAATTCTAATGCACAAATGACTTATAATAATTAATTAGGGTCAATATAGTAAATCACGGAGTAATTAGGGGTAATATAGGCAGATATGTCATCTATTTTTAATTAAATATTATTAATTTTTTAATACATAAATGACTTATAATAATTAATTCGGGATGATATAGTAAAATCACGGTTAAAGAAGCTGAAACAAATGTCATAAATATCTATTTTTTAAAATATTATTAATTCTAATATATAAATGACTTATAACAATTAATTAGGGGTAATATAGTAAAAAAATATTATTAATTTTAATATATAAATGACTTATAATAATTAATTAGGGGCAATATAATAAATCACGGAGCAATTAGGGGTAATATAGGCAGTCATGTCATCTATTTTTTTAATTAAATATTTCTAATTTTTTAATATATAAATGACTTATAATAATTTATTAGGGATGATATAGTAAAATCACGGTTAAAGTGGTCGAAACAAATGTCATAAATATCTATTTTTTAATTAAATATTATTAATTCTAATATATAAATGACTTATAATAATTAATTAGGAATAATATAATAAAAAATATTATTAATTCTAATATATCAATGACTTATAATAATTAATTAGGGGTAATATATAATTCATGGAGTAATTAAGGGTAATATAGTAAATGACGAAGCAGTGGTCGAAACCAAATGACTTATAATAATTAATTAGGGGTAATATAGAAAAAAATATTATTAATTCTAATATATAAATAATTTATAATAATTAATTAGGGGTAATATAGTAAATTACGAAGCAATTAGGGGTAATATAGGCAGACATGTCATCTATTTTTAATTTTTAATACATAAATGACTTATAATAATTAATTAGGAATGATATAGTAAAATCACGATTAAAGCAGCTGAAACAAACGTCATAAATTTCTAATTTTTAATTAAATATATTAATTCTAATGTATAAATGACTTATAATAATTAATTAGGGGTAATATAATAAAAAAGTTATTAATTCTAATATATAAATGACTTATAATAATTAATTAGGAGTAATATAGTAAATCACAGAGCAATTAGGGATAATATAGTAAACGACAAAGCATTGGTCGAAACCAGTGCAGGCAAATATGTCATTTATTTTTTTAATTAAATATTATTAATTTTTTAATACATAAATAACTTATAATGATTAATTGGGGATGATATAATAAAATCACGGTTAAAACAACTGAAACAAACGTCTAGCACAACATAAATTAAGATTAATTATGTAAGTGAGTATTATATCGAATACCAAATGGTTATATATACAAAGATAAAAAAAGTTAAGATTAATTATGTAAGTGAGTATTATATCGAATACCAAATGGTTATATATACAAAAGATAAAAAAGCTTAAATTTATTGTAGTACTAAATTGGTGTCAATATCAATATAATTAGTCAACACAAGCAAATTTGAGTTGTAATTTTTATGGTCTTAAATCAACAATCAAAATACCTCTTGATTTTGTAATCTTAAATCCGTTTTATAAAAAATTGAAATTAAGAGTTGTTAAAAAAAAAAAAACATCAACTTTCCCATAAAATGAGATTTGAGGTGAGTAAAATGTACACAATTTACTCCTCTAACTCATATGTGAAGTAGAAAATTCATTTCCGATAGACGTCCAACTCAAGTCAAAACTAATCTGGAAAAGGACGCAATATAAGAACAAGAAGCAATAAGTAGTATCACAACAACCTACTTCCTCCGTTTCGTTTTAGTTGACCTTTTTTCTAAAAATATTTATTACAATTTAGTTGTCCCTTTTAATAAAATCAAGAGTATTTTGTTATATTCTTTTAATACTATCCTCAATATTAAATGACTAAACAAAATATATTTACTCAAATTTATATTTTCAAAGCATAATTAATAAGGCTAATTTGATAAAATAAACCCCTAATAAATGTTTTATAAGGGAGTGCCAAGTCAAAAAAGACCAACTATTTTGAAACGGAAGGAGTATAGTAACAAAACAAGACTACCACAAAATAATATTATCCTTAACTTGCTCGAACCAACAAATATCACAAAAAACTACAAGGGGTCGTTTGGTGTGAGGTACTAAGGTAAATTATTTCGAGATAAAAAAATAATCCCGGGATAAACTTTTTTATACATTGTTTGGTTGGCAATACTCGGGATAACTTATCCCGGGACTAATAATAATCTCGGGATAAGTTATACCACATATTTGGTGGTATAAGTTATCCCAAGTTAATTTATCCTTGGATATAATTATAAATGACAAAAATACCTCCAAACCATTTTCTTTCCACTTTCTCATATATATATATATATATATATATATATATATATATATGCCGCTTCTGCTTGCTGCTGCTAGGCTCTTGATATCTACTAAATTGATAGACTGAACCATGGACTTAACACACCAGCTGAGATAGACGATGAGAACCAATGACCATAGTTACGGATGGGAAAAAGAGAAAAAAAATATAAATACAAATAATATATTGATGGGAAAAGAGACATATGAATTTTTAGCTATGTAAAAGAGATATATTCTAACTATGTAAAAGAGACATATGAATTTTTAATTTGATGGCAAGGAAAAAAAATCATATAAATACAAACAAAAACCATATAAATACAAACATAAAAATAATTAACTAAAGCGAGAGTTATTTTTGTAAACAAACAATATATTTTTACAAACAATGCACTATATATTATTTTTAGTACCACAAACCAAACAATCACTAAAAAATAATACCAGCATAACTTATCCCACCACAACTAATTTCAGTATAACTTATCCCAGCATAATTAATCCCGGTATAACTTGTTTTCAAACCAAACGACCCCTAAGTATAGCACCACGATTACTAGTATAGACAACAAAACAAAGCACACATTTTAACTAACCTTCTACCATAATTTGTGTCCTCCACACCTTCCTATCTAAAATTACATTCGCGGAAAGCTGTAACTGCTCTATATATTGTTTAATCACATTCCTCTAATATTTCTTTGGTCTATCTCTACCTCACCTGAGTCTTAAATCCATCCGCAACCAATCTCTCACACCTTTGCATTGAAACATCTATGCATATCCCAGGAGAGGATCTTCACATAATTTTTGGATACTCCGGCATCCACGAAACTCGACGAAAAATAGATATAATTGTATAAAAATATATGAAAATAGGTATAAATTATATAAAAGCACCCACTAAACAAGAAGTTGGTTAGGTGCATTAGTATTTAGGTTGATCTTAAGGCTATTTATTGGTAGATATGCTCGAGTTTAAATCTAATTGAGATAATTTTTTATTTTTTCTATAGTAAACACCTATACTCTTTGAACGCGAAAGTTTTTTTTTCTTTGTCAAAAAATGAAAAAAAAAACACTCTTTTTAAAACAAGGAAAACAAAAAAAAGTAAAACAAACACTAAAATGACGAATGACGTTAGTACATAGTCACATACTTTGTTAGAAGAAAAAATATCTTAGGAGTACTATACAACTCATCAAATAACACCAAAATTCATCACATTAAATCTCAACCGTCCATTCCTCCCCATCCCCACCCCCACCCCCACGCCCTCCCCCAGCCCCCTGCTTTCTTCTCTTTTTGTTAACCCTTATTTTTGCCCTTTTTCCTCCTTCCCTCAAAACTCCCAAGTCGGCGCTCCTCTTGAGAGAGAAAAACCCTCAATGGATTCTGATCAAGGGAAGCTATTTATTGGTGGGATATCATGGGAGACAAGTGAGGAGAAACTTAAGGAGTATTTTCAAGGTTATGGTGATGTCTTGCAGACAGTTGTTATGAGGGACAAGATCTCTGGGAAGCCTAGAGGTTTCGGTTTTGTTGTTTTTGCAGATCCTAATGTTCTCGATAGAGTTCTTCAAGATGAACATGTCATTGATGGCCGTACGGTGAGGATTTTGTAAAAATTTACCCTTTTTTTGTGGGGGGGGGGGGGGGGGTCATTATTTTGGTTTTTGGGTTAATTTGTTTTGAGAATAATTGTTTGGTGGGGTCTAGTTAATTTAGTAAGTTTATATTGTTGATTATTGTGTTTTGAGAATAATTGTTTGTGGGTTCTTGCTAATCTAGTAAGTTTATATTGTTGATTGTTGTGTTTTGAGAATAGTTGTTTGTGGGTTCTTGCTAATTTGGTTTCAGGGTAAGTTTGTTTTGTTGATTGTTGTGTTTTGAGAATAATTGTTTGGTGGGGTCTAGCTAATTTAGTAAGTTTATATTGTTGATTGTTGTGTTTTGAGAATAATTGTTTGTGGGTTCTTGCTAATTTGGTTTGTGGTTAAGTTTGTTTTGTTGATTGTTGTGTTATTGAGAATAATTGTTTGTGGGTTCTTGCTAATTTAGTAAGTTTATATTGTTGGTTATTGTTTTTTTGAGAATAATTGTTTGTGGGTTCTTGCTAATTTGTTTTGTGGTTAAGTTTGTTTTGTTGATTGTTGTGTTTTGAGATTAAGTGTTTGTGGGTTCTTGCTAATTTGTTTTGTGGTTAAGTTTGTTTTGTTGATTGTTGTGTTTTGAGAATAATTGTTTGTGGGTTCTAGCTAATTTTGTAAGTTTATTTCGTTGGTTGTTGTGTTTTGAGGATAATTGTTGGCGGGTTTTAGGTAATTTGGTTTCTGGGTACGTTTATGGACTGCGTACATTTTACCCTCCCCATCCCCAGAGACCCCACTTTGTGGGAATACACTTGGTCTGTTATTGTTTTTATTGTTGGTTTCTGGGTACGTTTATATAGTTGATTGTTGTGTTTTGAGAATAATTATTGATGGGTTCTAGCTAATTTTGTTTCTGGTTAAGTTTATGTAGTTGATTGATGTGTTCTGAGAATAATTATTTGTGGGTTCTAGCTTATTTGGCTCCTGGGTAAGTGTATTTTGTTGATTATAGCTCAATTTCAGCTGCGTTTACGGTTAACCAATGTGTATTGTACTTTTACATTAATTGCTTGTGGGTTCTAGCTAATTTGGCTTATGGGTAAATGTATTTTGTTGATTATAGCTCAATTTTTTTGCGGTTAACCAATGTGTATTGTACTTTTTGATTGCTTGCTTGTGGGTTCTAGCTAATTTGGCTTCTGGGTAAGTGCATTTTGTTGATTATTATTCTTTGAGATTTATTGTTTGTGGGTTCTATCTTAGGTTTGATAGCGCTCTCTACGGTGAGCTTTGTTTCCTGTATTTGTAGAAATTTACTTGTTTGGACGTTCCTGCTTTGTATGTGGAGTTTTCACTAATTTTGGTTCTGGGCAATTATATTTAGTTGATTATAGTGTTTTTTAGTTTGATTGCTGTGGATTCTAGCTAGGGTTCTGGGTAAGTGTATTTCATTGATTGTAGTTTTTTAGATTAATTGTTTGTGGGGGTTCTAGCTGATTTTGGTTTCAGGCAAGTGTATTTCATTGATTTCTAGTTCTTTTTTGGATTGGTTGCTAGTGTGTTCTAGCTAATTTGGCTTCTGGGTAAGTGTATTGTATTTTGTTGGTTAGTGTGTTTTGAGATTTACTTGTTTGTGCTTGCTTAGGCTTGATAGAGTTCTTCAAGATGAACATGTCATTGGTGGCTGTACAGTGAGATATGTTTCCTAGATTAGTGGAAATTTATGTTTTTAGACCTTCAATTTTCTTGCTTCGTTTGTGAGGTTGAGGTTTTCACTAATTTGGTTTCTGGGTAAGTGCATATCATTGTTTTTTTGAGATCACTTGATTGTGGGTTTTTATTTCAGCTATATTTGCTGGTAATTTCTCTAATTTTGATTGTGGGTGTTCTGTATTTCCTTGAATTTGGTGCGTTTTTAGTGCTTTAGTTTAGGCTTTGTTGGGTTCTTCAAGATTTGACATTTCATTGATACATCGAGTTTTAACCTCAGAACTATTTGTTATGCTTTATTATGGCTTTCTCCCATATTTGGCATCTGACTGCTCTGTAATTCCTTGATTCTCGGTGCTGGAGTTGAGTTGGGCCTTATTTTAGGATTGGAGTGAAGGTTTATGTCATAGATGACTGTATATTGAGATTTTTTTGGCTCCATTTGTGGATTTTCTCGGACTTGTGTGTATTCTTGTTTTTCTGTTTGCTTTTTCGTTTAGGTGTCGGTTTAACTATATTTTCTGCCTTATATTCTTGGTAGTTGCTTACCTTTGTTGCTGTTTGGACTGTTCACTAGTTTGTCAGCTATAAATTTAGCATGCTTATGTTTTGTTTGTGTGCTGAATGCTGATATGTTATGAGAGTGTGTGTCTGTACTGTTACCCCTGTTTTCTCCTTTATTATCCATTGTACTGACTACTTCTGCTGCAGATATGTTCTTTGTTTTATTTGATGGCATTTCAACTCTTCAAGTGACTTAGTTAGTACCTATGAAGATATATGTAATTCCTAATAAATAAAGAAGTGAATTAACTAAAAGTTCCTGTAACTGTTAGTTAATTTTGTCTTGTTGTTGTGGATAAGCTGGTGTTTTTGTTAGATGCTTGGAGCCCATTTAAATGACAATGGATGAATGGAAATAGTGTGAGTGCTGAAGGAATTGTGGTGATTTGTTTTTTTACAGTTTGGTGCTTAAGAGTGCAAATAATTGTTGGTCCAAAAAAGTGACTTTAAGAACTTCACCCTTAAAAAGATATTTTGAAAACTCTGAATGGATTCTTCAAAATTTCTGAGGAAAAAGCATGTTCCAATGTCGCTTAACTCTCTCATTGTATTGTTGCTGTATCTGATCTATTGTTGTATTCATTTCGATCACCCCTAACAGGATCTCACAAGGTTCTGTAGTGGTTATCTGTGACATAAATGTGATTCATGGATATAACCTGATTGCTGTAAGATATTTCTTGGTGATCTTCTGGGAGGTGTTATTTTCATGTATGCTTCTATTTTGGATTAGCTGACATATTTCTTGTGTAGGTTGATGCTAAGAGGGCTTTGTCAAGAGAGGAGCAGCAGGGTTCAAAATCTGGAAACTCAAATAGTGGCAGAAATTTTGGAGGTGGTGGAAGTACAAGGACCAAGAAAATTTTTGTTGGGGGATTGCCTCCCACTTTGACTGAGGACGGATTCAGACAATATTTTGAAAGTTTTGGTAGTGTCACTGATGTAGTAATTATGTATGACCAGCAGACCAACCGACCTCGTGGGTTTGGCTTCATCTCATTTGACTCTGAAGATGCAGTAGATAGAGTTTTACAGAAGACCTTCCATGATCTGAATGGTAAACAGGTAGAAGTAAAGAAAGCTCTTCCTAAAGATGCTAATCCTGGTGCTGGTGGGCGTTCCATGAGCAGTGGAGGCGGTAGTGGTATGGGGGGTGGAAGTTATCCGGGGTATGGTGCATCAGGTAACAATTCCAGTTCTTATGACAGTAGAATGGATTCCAACAGGTACATGCAAACTCAAAATGCTGGAGGTGGCTATCCTTATGGTTCATCTGGGTATGGTACCCCCGGTTACGGCTATGGACCATCCAATAACGGTATGGGTTATGGTGGTTATGGAAGTTATGGCGGAGCAAATCCGGGCTATGGCGGTGCCAATCCTGGCTATGGTGCTGCCGCAGTTGCTGCCTATGGTAATCCAAATGCGGCCAGTGCTGGTTATGGAAGTGGTCCAGCGGGTGGACCAAGAAGCACATGGGGCTCTCAGGGTCTTTCTGGTTATGGGAATATGGGATATGGTAATGCTCCTTGGGGTGCTGCAGGTGCTGCTGGTGGACCTGCTAGCGGAGGATCTGGTCAATCTCCAACTGGAACGACTGGATATGGAAATCAAGGTTATGGTTATGGTGGTTATGCTGGAAATGATGGTGCTTATGGAAATCAATCCGGTTATGGCGCTGTTGGACGTGCCAGTGGTGCTCCTAGCGGTAATTCACCTGTTGGAGGTGGTGCTGCAGGAGACATGCAGTCAGGTGCTGGGGGTTACATGAACAGTGGCTATGGTGATGCAAGTGGAAACTCTAGCTATGGGAATGCAACATGGAGATCTGATAACTCGCAAAGTTCTGGTAATTATGGTGCTCCACCAAATGGGGCTCATGGTGGCCAAGTTGGATATGGTGGTGGATATGGAGGTGCCCCCAGTCGGCAAGCTCAACAGCAGTGAATGAGATGCTTTGTGTTGTCTAAGACTTCCATCTCTTTTACTGGAGAGTTTTGCATCACTTTTGTGTTTCACAGGCAGAGTGCTGCTCTTGCAGGTGTAACCTGCTAAATGAGACGGGTTGGATTGCTTGAATCCCTAGTAGTTTGAAGTACTTATTTTCTAGTTTATAATAACTAGTATTGTCGCTAGTATTACCTATTTCGTGTTATTGTTGTTAAGTGCAGTATTTATCTCGCTTGCTTATGGTTGTGTTTGTTAGTTGATGCGGTTCATTTGTTTTCATAGTCACAGATATATTGGCTTATGTTAAACTTGCTTGAATTTACTTTTTGGTTTGAGCCATCAGTTGGGGAGTTAGTATTTGAAGTGGATTTTAACCTGTCTTTTGAAGCAGGAGGATGCTTTGGTGCTATTTTACATATATTACTTAAATAGGAAAAGTTAAAAAGAAGAATAGAACACTTTCTATTTTTCTTTGTGTGATGTAGTTGGACTATGAGATTTGGTGGTGCTACTTACTGATAGGAGAGCAGTTGTAGCAGACTTGGTAGATCAGTACGTAATGGATAGCGATAATGTTAGTGGTAGTTGAATTTTGAGAATGGCATAATCATTTCCCCCTGTATTTGACCTTGTGTTGTACAGGAGGAGAGGCCTGAATACTGAATGTGATGAACAATCCACTCGGAGATAAATACGACCTGGGTGCTGGAGATGTTTAGTAAAGAAAGGTATCTTACTTTGGATTGGCTTGTTTGATGGGGTATTGCCCTGCAAGTTGTCGTGGTGAAGCAGACCAAGGCCAAGCAGGCGCTGCCGAGTTGTATTTTGTGCAGGGTCGAGACTAACAGCTATCCACTCGGTATATGTTGCATCCAACTGCTGTTGAGTGTCGTATTGGTTCTTGCGAACCTGGAGACATAGCCTTTTAGAGTGTGTCAATAATTTGATTAGGTACTTTGACAATTTAACTTGCAGAATTTCTTCTTTAGGTTTGAAACATTTTTTTTAATACAATATATTCTTTTCCTAGGATAACTTAGTACTTTGTGCCTCTTATAGAAATAGAATTCAGTTTTAACCTTTTATACCGGCAAGTCACATTATTAGTGTAAGATGATTCAGACTTACCATCTACAACTCTTTTCTCGCTGATGTGTTGGTTTATATCAGCAGGGTAACTTATTTAGCATACTGCCTTTTCGTCAAACTAGAATCCTGAGTTGTGCTTGAAGTTTGTTAGTTGCTTGAGCTTTATATCGGAGATTGCCTTGTTTTAGACGATCATATTCCCTTTTGAAAACGTGTGGTAATCTTTCCCTCCCGGATTGGCCTCCAAAGTAGCTAGTTTCCTTTCTTCTTAGGTTGATGTAAGTTCAAGTTTCCATCTATGGTCTTTCTTCATATGGATGAAAATTTCAGACTGTCTGGCGTATCCCTCCATTGCCGCATGTTTCATTCTAGTAGTTGTCTTGACACTTCCCGTAGGGGCTAAATGTCAGATGTATAATCATCTGCTACATTTGTTACCTTCCCTGTAACAACACCCGAATAACATATCTACTGGCTCCTTTGACTCATTTCGTAAACAAGGCTCTGAGGGCTTTGTGAATGCATTCTTTCTGGTGAACGAGAAATCTCTCTTGCGTTAACCCTCAAGGCCAACCCCCACAGCCTGGAACTCCGGGATGTTGGGTCGCCACATTATCATTCACCATTTAAATACTGATGTTCTAGTTTGCTCTAGGAATTTTGCGGATGGAGTTAAGAGTTGCAATGTTTTTTTGGGGGTGATGATTTTGTGCTAGTGTACTTGCCATTTACTATTTGTCTCGTTGATTATTTGGGAAGCAGGAAAGAAAAGCACTTCTTTCAAGCTCGTCCTGCTTTGTTCCTGGTCGTTTATTACCATTTTAAAGTATTGTTCATAGTCTAGTTGCCTTCATTAAAAGATAGATGTTGGCCTCCATACTTGGTGTAATATTAGGCACCACACAAGTGAGTGTGAAAATTGAATGTGTCAAAACCTTTGTGGTGGTGGTAGGGGTGATGGACTATGTAACAAGCAAATAAGCATGTCGACGGAATTACAACAATTGAAATACTATGATTTAATGAGCGTGGCTTCCTTTCAATTAACTCAATTTTTGCCATTTATGGTGTGTGTGTGTTCGGTAGGAAGGAATATTTTCATGAAAATTATTTTAAAGGAAAATAATTGAATTTCTAACTTACTTTTGTGTTCGTATGTAAGTAAAAAATATTATTCTAACAATATTTATATAGGAGTATAATTTAGTCAATATTTAAGGGAAAGTAGTGAGGGCAGGGGTATGGAAGGGAGGGCGGAGAACACATTGTAATGTCGCTAGTAAAATTTATTTTTCCATTTTCACTTACTTTTTAAAGGTATTTGCTTTTCTAGACAGAATAGGTATTTTTTCAAAAAAATTGACCTGCGGAACATGAACAAAACTAAGAACAATTGGAAATTGTTCAATAAGCTGCAACCAATCAAAATCACATTAAAGAATGATTTATTATCACTCCCAATACGGTATGAGAGAATTACAGAAAGAATAAGCCACTGTTACTTCTATCATGGCTTTAAGGTTTTCTTTTAGTGTAATAAGGAAACAATCTATTTGCAAATGGAGGTTCTTATTATACAATAATTTATATGAAAACTCATAAACCTTTATGAGGACGAGCCTACTTGATATTGCAAACAAAGATATGCTAATAAGCTGAGGGCACACCATTATAAGGATCACCAAATGCTGCAACATTGCCTGGCCTTGAGAATACAATCTACCAAAAATGGAGCACCATTAAGTACTCTTGCAACTCAAATTTTGTTGAGCAATTTCAAGATTTTTTTAGTAAAGTGAACATCTTGTACATGTTGTGAGATTTTGGCTTCAAGTTTGATAAGAGTAAATCTCATTGCTATATTATAAGCACATGATCTTAGATAAAGTAGTAGCACAGCTCGCACTCTTCAAAAATGTCGACAGATGCGTGCCGGATCCTTCAAATATAGTGCACTTTTTTTGTAGGGTTTGGACATTCGTGCGACAACATTTTTGGAGCTACCAACGTGTTGATGGAGGCCATCTGTCAAGGTGCATTTGGTATGAACTAGAATGTTTTTATGTGTGGAGCTAGAGGGGTGGAGGGGGTTCATTTGCTTTTGTCAAGGTGCATTTGGTATGAACTAGAATGTTTTTATGTGTGGAGCTAGAGGGGTGGAGGGGGTTCATTCGCTAGAAAAGCACACCGCGTATACAAGGATTTTTTTTTTTTTTGATGTGTATATAGTAGATGACGAACCCCTTTGTGAATATCCCGTGTTTGCCCGTGAACATAAAACCACCTCTTTCTCTCCATTACAATTATGTTATCAAAACTTTATGTCCAATCAAAGACGGTAAATTGACATAACTAGCGGTTTTCCCGTAGAAATATTTTCGAAGGTTTCTCAACATACCTGATAATTTCCTAGCGTGCACGTTTTAAATCCAGCAGCACAGTAGTCGAAGTAGTACTCCCATGTCCGGATGAACTTGTCATCGAATCCCAACGCATGAATTTGGCTAGTGACAAAGTTATTAAAGCTCCAGTATCAGAGTCTAGAAATGATCTAGTATTTTACTTTACAACAAGCTACAAAATGCTTCATGAGGGGAAGCATGTTAAACACAACTTAGAAGTCCATAGATTGATCTTGATCTTGTTACCTTTGTTTTTCCAGGAAGTTTTTCCGCCAGCATCTCAGCGTTTGATAGTAATGGATTCCTATGTCTTCCAGATGCTCAACGCTGCATTTGCATCGTTTGTCAGTTTGGTCTTTAAAAAAGAGAGAGCATGCTAGTGCCAAATTGCGAAATCAACTCTTTGTTACCATAGTCTGGAGGCAGCAGCCATGGCTGATGTTACTCGACTTAGTGCAGGCAAGCATCCACCGGGGAATATGTACTCTTTTATGAAGTCCGAGCTCTGCCTGTATTCATCATACCTCTCGTCTGGTATTGAAATGAACTAAACAAGGGGCAAGGGGCAACGCTCGTGAAAAGCAGCATAAAGAAAGAAAGGCAACAGAAGAGTGAAGATCACTTAAATTCATTACCTGCAGAACAAGAAGGCCATTTTCTGCTAGTGCAGATTCACAACAACGAAAGAACTCCTCCATAAACTCGTGACCAACAGCCTCTAGCATCTCGCTGAGCATGATTATTCGTACTATTATTACACAGGCTCGACTTGTAATAAGTATTATGAAATTACCTAATTCAGGTATGCTACAACTTACCATGATATAATCCTGTCATATCGAGACATATTTGGTAGCTGACGATAGTCACATAGGAGAAATGTTATGTGATCCTGTGAATACATTTCATTTGGATTTTATTTAGTACCAACTCTTTAACAGATCATAAACCATGTTCGTCTGTGAATCTCAAGGTTAAGTGACGCCATGCATCGTGTTGTTATTATCTGAAGTTATGTACCTGAAGGCCTGCTTGCTGAACTCTTAACTGTGCATACTTCAGTTGCTGCTCGGAGAGAGTGATACCGGTATATTTACATCCTGTTCTCTTAACAACTTCCACAGCCAAACTTCCCCAACCACATCCGATCTCTAAAATGTGATGTTCCTTCTTAACTTTTGCCTAAATAGATCGGAATCGGAATCAAGTTAGGCTTGAAAATTATGTAGAGATGAGGGATTTACTTTGTTGACGACTTACCTTTTCAATGAGAAGAGAAATCTTCCTCTCCTGTGCAACTTTCAGGTCCTCCTCTTCACTCTAGAACAATTACGAAAGAAAAAAAGATCACCTTAAGAATAAGATTAAAGAAAAGAAGATGCAACTTAGAGCTCTTACCTTAAAAATTGCACACGAATATGTCATTGTTTCGTCTAGAAAGAGCGAGAAGAGTTCATTACTCTGGAAAAAAAAGCGATAAATATACTTATCAATCTACTGTTGAAGCCATAGACCTATGTAAGATGAGGAAGTCACAAGAATACAGCAAGATTCACTATGATCTTGACTATACTATACAAGTTATTTACCAGATCATAGTGACGAGAAATGTTCCTACGAGCTTGAGTTAGGGTGTTCTGATTTGAAACATGTCGAATGAAATACTTTGCGGATGATACTGCAGCTGTAAAAAGCAGCGGTGTCCACCAGCCTCTAGAGAGCAAATGCATGGAAAAATTTTAACATATGAACAGAAGTTGCAATGTCCTGATTATAATTTCTATAAACTGTTTACCTTCTCTTACTAGACCTCGTGACAGATGCTTTCAAATCTCTGTTGTTAACAAAAATCTGTAAAAGAATTTAGGATGCCAAGTACCAAGAATAAGCTGTTGACAATGAAATAGAGTCATTTTCTCACCATGAAAAGATTAAGAAGACCGCCGTTCTTATCAACAAAAGAGAAGTCTCCATGAATGAAAGCATCAGCAAGGCCTAAGTCACCTTGAGTTGCAACCTGTAAAAGTTAGTTTATGTCAAAAAAATCTGTCCATATCGGAGAATCCACAGTGGCTCGATCACTTGTACCTTCCAGTAAAATTGTGGACTATGAACTCTAAGATAAACTTTGAGAGAGCTTTTCTTCTCTGTTCCTTCGAATGTAAACATCGTACCCCCTTCTTCTAACAGGCTGAGCACAAAAAATATAGTCTAAGAACAATGCATGCATGATTCGTGTATGTTGTTAAGTATATAAAAGAATGGATAGTCACAGAAGCATAATAAAAGCACTTTTTCTGAAACTGGCTGGATAGAAATACCATGCTGTTAAATATAACCATTTTGGAACTAAACCTATACAATGTGAAATTGTTATAACTCACATTATGCATCCTGTCGCGATGAAACTCTTGAGAAATCTAGTAACGAGGAGGCGTGCTCCTGTTTCTGTCCAGGTAGGTACCATGTGTTTCGGATTGTTCAGGACACTATAGGTTCTCTTAAGCAGACCTTGTGCAGCAATAGCACCTGCCTGAGAAGCAGCAAAGATAGATTATTATCCACACATTTTATCATGTCCATGGATTATTATGTCTTCTCCTTTTGGGACATGTTGGCAGGATATAGTACTACCTTTAGTCCATCTTCATGGAAGCCATAGCCTGAAAATGTTGCAATAAATATAACATCAATGAGCGGTGAAAGCCAAAGTGGCAGTAAACTTCGTGCACTAAAGGAAGCAACGATAAGAAAATCAGAAAACTTTATAGAGCACCTTGATACGCTCCACAAAACCATATTCCTCTCTTTCCTTGGATTTGATTTAGCTCGGATGAAGCTTTTGATGCAGCAACCGAGGGTACTGGATGGCCGGTGGTCCACTTAAGTAACGTATGCTCGGGTGTGTGAGGAGGATTAAGAGTTACACAATAAGGCTGCTCTGTCTCACCAAGGTTCTGTTGGTTTACACATTCCCAAAGATACGAAGACAGTTAAGAAGAGAAAAAACTTCCTTACTGAATAACATTCGAGAAAGGACATGCATCATATACCTGGAGTATATTGAGCCAATATGTCACACATAATCTACCATTCAGGGTTCCCAGAAAATTCCATGAGCTCCATGCTGCTGGGTTGCGAGGCAGGAAGGTTTTGTCACGATGGAGGAAAATATCACTGTCGTAGAGGAATAGAATATGAGCGTGCATGTTGAGATAATAAATCGTCATAAAACTTTGGTTCAAAGCTAGATAATAAGGCCCGAGAATTTGTCAAGAAGATTCATTCTCTTCAACTTAACATTCTGCTCTTCACAACGTATTCATGAATAGAAATTAATCCTTGATATATACCCTTCAACGAAAATAGTCCTTAATGTATGCAGAAATTGGATACTTTTGATATTAGACCCAAAATTGACGATACAAGTTAAATCAATCACACACTTTGTTTTGATTATGGATCTACAACAAATATCCAATGCATAATCTCAGCATTCAATATGCATTCTTCAATAATCTCATCCTAACATATACTACTATCTAACATGGACATAGATTTTTATGTTCATTTTTGAGAGTAAGAGAAACCATGCATATCACCGATATCAGCTTAAGGGATGAACTTCTCAAACAAGAAAACAAAGTAGAATCAGAAAATCAAATTCGAAAAAAGTTTAAATAATAGGCGTGCGCGCAAAGTACCTGTAAACATATTGGAAAGCACCCAGTATTCTTGTTTCATCATATGTTGCATCTTCGCCTAAGATTCTCAGAGTATCTGGTGCATGAGCAGCCATTATGCATCCATCATATACTTCTTTGGAGCCATCACTGCAAGCTACAGTGCAACCTGCAAGCCCGCTTCTTTTAGAATCATGTAGGGGTGGGTCAAGGGTGAGGCTAGTAAAACATTTGTTTCAAACCTTCTTGATTCGTCGATACAGAATCCACTTCACAATCAGTTTTGATTTGACAGCCTCTCTTCTCTAGTTCCTCTTTGACCTGATTTGTATACCAATCAAATAACTCAAAAGGAAGATAGAAGCATACCAAATCATTGGAGTTTTTTCAGTTGAGATCAGTAAAATATTGTGGTACTAAGAGAATAAAAATACCACCTTGTTTACATATGTATGTGATCGCCATCTAACGGTGAGCCATTGAGGGCGACCAAAGAGCTGTTAAGAAAGAACAAAAAATACTCTTAGTTACAAGAACAATAGAATTTTATATAGAAGCATCCAAATTGGCTATAAGGAACTCTACCTGCAGAAGATGGTGGTTGAAACAAAATGAAAGAATGGAATAAGCAGAAAAGCCCATTACTCCGTCCGAGGGGCAGGACCAAATTGAAGCACATATAGGAACCTGTGACACATATGCATGAATTGGTTGTAGCAAGACTAATCTTTTGAATGAACACACTTGACTATACATGTGAAAAAATCAACTGCAATGACAGAACAACTATATCTCACCAGATAAGCTTTCTGAAATAGTTCCGAATAGCCATGTGATTGAATAAAATGTCCTAATGTTTCATTGCGATCTATGTCAGGATTGTTATCAAGTTCCTCGAGGTAACTGCATTGCACAAGAAGAAGAACACTAATGAGAAAATAAACTTCGTCGAAAAACAACAACTCTTTCCTACGAAAACTGTGCAAAACAGAATGATTTTGTCAGTTTAACCATAAGACTTTGTGCGCTAAGTTTCTAATGAGATCTCATTGTTGAAATAATAACAAATACTGATAAGAAGTCACATATGTAGAGATAAATAAGTTATTGGTACCTTATGACATCCTGCTTGAACCTGATAATTTCTCTAATCATCTGCCAAAAGTATGGACTCAAGACATTCTTTTTCTGTGCAAATAGACCAGAGAGTCCATTTCGGCTACCCCATTCACAACCATGGCCTTTATCCAAGCTCACTGAAAATGACATATCAGAAATCTCCATATCGACACCAAGACTCTCAAAAAATTCCATCATGTTTGGATAAGTTACCTGTCAAATACACCATTTCAACATACACAGCCTATTAACATCATCATTAAGGGATTTGCTAGAGACATTTATATGATAAGAGTAACCGGTAAAGTTGCTGTCATGTGCCTGGGAGGGCACGGGTTTCAAGCCTTGGAAACAGTCTCTGGCAGAAATACAAGGTAAGACTGCGTACAATACACCCTTGTAGTGGGGCCCTTCCCTGGACCCTGCACATAGCGGGAGCTTTAGTACACCGGGCTGCCCTTTTTATTTATATGATAGAATGTTGAAGTAAGAGCTGATTAATTAGTTACTCTATGAACATGAAATCTGTTAAGAAAATGAACGGTAAATAATATTGTTTAAGACCATATAAAGAGATTACAACCTATGTCCGCAACCAAAGTGAGATTCTAACACCATAGGACTGAACATTTGGGATGTGGATAACTTAATATGGGGGCTAAATATTGGATAAACCAACATGAGGGATGTGTCTAAAATATAAGACTCTAATACTACATTAAGAAAGTGGATACAGGACCTAACTCAATCCAAACTAGATCAATATGACACTTTCACAAAATCCAAAATTGAGTTTAGTGTTGATCATAATGTACATTCTTAGCTTTCTTGTTAGACACATGACTATGCATCAGAACCAACCTAGTTAAGAGAGAAAAAGGAAAGTTTGACAGAAAGTATGTCGCCCCAGACGGAGGGGGTCAAGCAGGAGTAGCAGACTTCTAGGCTAACAAACTTCTAAAGATGAGACGAACATGATATCTTAATAGGATTCCACATTAGATTGGGAAAGGAAAGTGAAGAGTTTTGTAAGGTATAAATCACGTTCGCATAGTACACACACTTTTGGCGTCGATAATGGCATAGCTCTCGGCCTGTTGGGCCAAAGCACATGACATTTTAGGTGAATGGCCACATCGGAATGAGAAAGAAAAGTGAATGAGTTTCATAAGACATAGCTCAAGTTCACATAATACGCGAGCTTTTGGGCTCGATAATGGCGTAGTCCAAAGAACAAATCTGTGAAGCCTGTTGGTCCAAAGCAAACCATATGTGCCATAGGCTTGAGCTGTGTGACACACACATAGTCGCCTAAGAAAATTGAAATGGCCATACGGTTTTGAAGAATTTGTCTAATTAAGCTACAATGATGATTGCTTACAAACGTATTTCGTAATAATAGTTTTGTTTTTCTATGTCGTTCGAATCCTTCAAAAATATTATTGCATCGGTGTTGGATTCGCCCTCAAAACATTGTCCTACTTATTTGGATACGAAGTTGAAGGGAACAAAAAAAGGTCTTTAAAACTTGTGAATTTAAATATATGCCACGAGATTTCTAGAGGTTATAATAGCATGTTATTAAATGTATAATAATAAGTTCAAAAATCATATATAAAAATAATTGTATTCTTCTTAGAACAAACATATAAGAAAATATCGTCATATAAAATGATTCGAAGGTGCCAAAATTTCTCCTTTTTTTCTTTTGAAATATTTTTCGTGTTCAGTCAAATACGAACAAATTGAGACTAAGGAGTACTAGACCAAACAAGATGTGACAATTCTATCGACAAGAATCCAATTGCATTTTTGTTCAATTATATCGACATATTATTCCATTAAGAATAAATTCACTTTAGGACCACATAACGATGGGTCTGTTTCTTTTCCTACTCCTTTCAACATGTTTAAATAGTTTAGAGTAAAAATAGTAATTCTAAATTTTATTAAAGAATAATTGGTCTATATTAGAGTATGAAATGAAAGTGATTGCATTGTCATATATTGTTTCTGTACATTGATTTGGTTTGGAATCTTTAATTCTTAATTCTTTATTTGTTTATTTAGGTAAACACGTCCAAATGTTAACTTTTATCCTCAACTATGTATTAACAACAATTACAAACATGTACCTTATAGGAATTATTAACGAAAATGACTCTTGTCATTTTGCTTTTTTTTTTTTTTTTTTTTTGTTAAATAGAATTAATACCTCAAACTTTCCCTAAATTATTAGTGTTAGATATGTAGTGTTATTGTTATTCTTGGAACTAGAAGATAGGTACAAATATATATATATATATATATATATTTTTCAGGATGGAACCATGCAATGCCAATATTTAGTTTTATATTTTGAAATCTTTACACTACATAATAACCTCACAAAACTCATATAAGAGAGGATTTGCAAGAAAAAGTTGAATATACTCCCTCCGTCCCATTTTATCCGTCTCAAATTTTCTAATTTGGTGTCCTATTTTACTTTTTTTTTTTTACTTATCAAAACAAGACAATTTTTTTTTTCATATTTTACCCTTTGCATTAATTATTTTTTCTTTAAATTTAAATATAAATATCATTTAATAGAAATATTATGATAAATTAACTATGCTATTTTTTTTTAATAGTTATATCATCTCAATTTGGACAAATAAAATGAGACGAAGACTGAACTACTAGCAAAAGTCTTGGAGTGAAAATATAACTTTAGTCAATGGGGACTACAAACCATTACTTCTCCAGCTTCAATTTGTTTGTTATTTTAATTTGACACGACATTTAACAAATTTTTTTTTTAAATTTAATAATTTTAAACTATATCCTTTCAGGGGCGGCACTACCTGTAAAGGAAAAGGCAATCACCTAAGTCTCTCAAATTTAAGGGGTCTCATTCGTTTTAGCAATAATAAATTATAA
>NC_061113.1:11132508-11133151 GCF_002878395.1 Capsicum annuum | reverse complement strand
ATTTTATCCGTCTCAAATTTTCTAATTTGGTGTCCTATTTTACTTTTCTTTTTTTACTTATCAAAACAAGACAATTTTTTTTTCATATTTTACCCTTTGCATTAATTATTTTTTCTTTAAATTTAAATATAAATATTATTTAATAGGGATATTATGATAAATTAACTATGCTATTTTTTTTTAATAGTTATATCATCTCATTGGGACAAATAAAATGAGACGAAGACTGAACTACTAGCAAAAGTCTTGGAGTGAAAATATAACTTTAGTCAATGGGGACTACAAACCATTACTTCTCCAGCTTCAATTTGTTTGTTATTTTAATTTGACACGACATTTAACAATTTTCTTTTTTAAATTTAATAATTTAAAACTATATCCTTTCAGGGGCGGCACTACCTGTAAAGAAAAAGGCAATCACCTAAGTCTCTCAAATTTAAGGGTCTCATTCGTTTTAGCAATAATAAATTATAAATTTTTATTAAAAAAATATTAAATATTATTTTTAGCAAAAATAAATATTTTACATAAAAGTAAAGAATTATTAAAAGAATTTTAAAGTATATCTCAATAAAGATTAAATTCATTAGTTATATTAACGAAAAAAATTATTAAAAGAATTCTCTATTATATTTATAACTTT
>NC_061113.1:11082669-11129508 GCF_002878395.1 Capsicum annuum | reverse complement strand
TATATTTTACTTGTGCATTAATTACATATTCTTCAAATCATTTTTCAATACCTATTACTAAATATCAAATAGGAATAATATGATAAAATTGTTATATCAATTATTATTTTTTTAATAAATATGTCATGTAAGTGACAAATAAAATCAAACGGGATGAGTAATAATTTGTAAGTGGATACCATGATTTCAATCGAAATATTTCTCGAACTAATTCTTTTCAAACTTTGATAAATACTCTATGTCAAGTTGAAATAGTAAATTAATTATTTCCCGTTTTATTTTACGTGAGCTTCATAACTAAACACATCCTAAAGAAAGTTTTAATTATGAGTGTAGTTTACTAAGGTAACCAATGTTGCTTTACAATTTTAAATTTAACTATTATTACTTTATGTTATTTAATACTAAAAGGGTGGAAAGGAAAACATATAACAAAATTTTTTTACTTTCATAAATTGTACAAATAAATTAAAATAATTATTTCTAATGTAGGAGCCAAGTAAAAAAAAATGAAATGAGTATAAACTATAAACAAAAATTTATTTGAATTTTTTTCTTCAAATATTATCCAATGGACAAACGTCCACGTCCCCTACATGATAAATTCTAAAATTAAAGCTCCATGATAAATGGGTCAGATTGATCTACATTTTATTTAAAATAAAAAACATGTTCTAATATCTTATGTCTCTGACTTGTTTTCTCTTTTTAGATCTGCCTTATCTTTGCTTGTCTCCTTCGTACATAAACAGGAAAAAATCTAGAAACCTCACCTTTTAGAAGTGATATATAGTATAATATTTTTTGACGTAAAGCTAAATTAATTGATCCTCAAATCGAATACTGAATATCACAAGGCAAACAAAGAAAAAGAAAATTAAAATTATGAGTGTGTCTAGCATGGTTTCAACTTTTCCATGTATAATTCGTCAATTTTTTAAAAAAATTAAGTTTCTTAAAAATGAAAAAAAATAACTTCTTTAATGTGCATAGAAAAAATAAGTTTCATAAGTATCATCCCAAATTTATCGTCTTTTCCTAACTCCCAAGTCCAACCCCTTGACTATCCTACCCTAGGAGCAGAACCAACCTTCATTCAGGGGTTCATCTCTCTTCAAAGAAAAATTATACTATTTTTATATTAGCTTCACATAATTAAAAACATTTTCTATTTGATCCCCTTCAGTTAATTCGATGTTTATTTTCGAACCCCTTCAATAAAAATTTTAGCTCCGCCACTCTCCTACCCCACCACCCTTGAACCCTCAGTCCTCCCCATCTCATCCCACATCCCATAGTGTTTTGAGAGGTTACATATAAATATCCTTGAAATAAGATTGTTTCGTTGATTTAGCAAACACTAGAAAGATATTTTCCTTTGTACCAAATACACCCTACATACATACATACATACATACATACATACTTATGAAAATTACACATGTACTTACCCGATTGAAGACCATAAAACCAAGGTCAAGATCAATGCCATCTACAGTGACAGTCTTAGCATGGCCCCCTACATAATTTTCTTTCTCATAAACAACAACTTGGACACCAGATTTTGCCAATTCATATGCAGCAACTAGTCCACTTATTCCTGCTCCTACTACTGCTACTTTCATTTTTTGGTGGCACTTTGGCTTTCAATTGTACACAAACTGCAATAACAATGAGGAAAAGAGAAAAAGGTTAGAAGAGATCACTAAGTTCAAAGGTACTTATTCCGTTTCATTTTACATGACGATATTTGATTAAGCATAATGCTTTAAGGAAAAAGACAAAGATTGTATTCATCGAAGCAAATTAGTACCACATAATAGGTTAAAGTCAAACAACGAGATTCATTCGAATTTCCTTCCATGAAAAATCACAGGTTAAAATCATTTTTAATTATGTATACATACTAGATGTTTCCCTCGACTTTTTCATGTTTATACATTTTCATCTTTTTTATCCTTTTTAATGAAAATCTTAAGTTCCGCCACCACTAGTAATAGATGCAAACAATACCAGTTACCTCCAGATTATGACACTTCATTGTGAAAACATTGTGTAATACAGCCATAAACTCATGTTACCCATGACATTCCATATAGAAGCTTTACAATAACGTACTTAGCTACTTATTTGGGGTTGATTTTTCTAATGGCAACTGATTAACTAATACGTTTTTATCTTAGCAAGTCATATTTCTTCTTTATTTCAATTTTCTTCAATAAAGAAAAAAGACTTTCCGAGATAATAACTATCAGTTGAGCGATCATCTTAGAAATTATTAATCGTTCTTATAATTGAAAAAAAATGAAGAATGCATAACAATATAATATAGTGTCAAGAAATGAAAATTAACTTACCTTAGTAATAGTGAAGGCTTTGAAGTTGAAGTAGAGAACAAAATGCAGGAAGATAAAGCACAAAACCAGTGAGGATTGGTTGTCCAAGTACAAAAAGACACTGTCCCAATAGTGGAAAAGGCAAAGAGAGTGGGCACAATTCTGTCTTACTCCTTAAGCCTTGTGACATATATAGGAGTATATTTATAACAGTATCAGATAAGGTCATGGTCTTCTGCTTACCTTTTAAAATTTTTTCTTTTTTAAATATATAATTATTTGATATCACGAATTTACTGGCTCGACTAATAGTTTGCTTCTTCAAAATGTAAAGTTTACAGCTTGTCACGCCTGCCCCCATAATTCCATATTTGACTTAATACTATTATGGTTAGGACCGTATCGTACTAAGCTATTAGCCTTTTAGAAATTAGATTTTGGCCAAATTATTATTATATATAAGGGAGTATCTTTTTTGATAATCCTTACAAACTTTTTAATGTAATTAAATAGCAACACATATTTACTTATTTTTCATACCTATTCTTATATTTGTACTTGTTTATTATTTTATGATACCATTTTTATTTAAGACTTTGTAATTAAACTATATATGGTATTCTTTTTTTTTTTTTATATATAAATCTCTTCTTGTTATTCCTTATTAGATTACTTATTTTTTTTTCTTATTTCTTATATTAAAAACTAGTTATTTTTATTTCTTATTTACTTTAGTGAATCACGAAAGATTTATAACTTTGTTCACATTATCATTATTATCACTATTATTATTATTATTGTTATTACTATTATCAAGTAATTAAGTAAAGTATGAATAGCTAAATTTAAATTTTTAAAACATAATTAATAAGAATAATTTCATATATTTTACCCTTAATATATTAAATTCTTAAGTTATTTATCAAGTCAAAGAAACAAGTAAAAAAAGAATTGAGAGAATAAATACCCTCTTTTTTTTTTTCTTTTAATTTTGCTTGATCCTTGTATTAAAAATAAAATTTTCTTTTTGCTTATTATTTTAGCAAATAAAGAAAGATTTATTATTTTCTTTCAATATTACTCTTATCATTAAGTAACTATACAACATAATAGTTGTCAATCATATACTTTCAAATCATAATTATCGAGATAAATAAACCAACTCCTATCAAACAACTTCTTATTAATAGGAGTGTCAAATCAACAAATGTAAAATAAAATGAAATGGATAGAATGCATATTTATTTTTTTACATTTTAGTAAAATTTGTGCAACTTTAAAGTTATTATAGTACATTTTAAATCAGAGCATTTACTATTTTTTTAATAATACCTATTATCTTTTTGAGTGTGTTTGGTACAATCTTTTTTTCAATTAAAAACATTACATTAAAAATATATTTTAAAAAAAAATTGTGAGTTTCTTACTTATTTTCTTATACCCCATATGTGAGTAAAATATTATTTAAAAATTATTTTTATATAATTTAGATAAGTGCCATGAGAGATGAGGTATGGAGTGGCTGGGATGGGAGCTATGGTGTAATGAAAACAAGGTGTAGTGAAGAGCGAAGGGCTCGATAAATGTAAAATGTAAAATAGAATTTTTCAATTTACACAAAGTTATTTTTATAAGTCTGAAAAGACTTATTTTCTAGAGAAAATGTTTTTTCCAATAATCTATCAAATCTGATTTTTTTTTTAAAACCTGCTGAACACATCACTTATTTATTTTAAATTAAATTTTATGTCTATTTATATTTGCTAATTATTCTTTATACCTTCTTTTTTCATAAATAAACTCCTTTATATATATATGACGCCTTAAATTTGTTCGAAAATTTAATTTAAGCACTTAACCTTGTTTCTATTGAACACAATATCATATATTTTGTTTCTATCATATACAACAAGCTGAAAGCTAATTGCATAAATAAAATACGTGTAGTTAATTATCTGATGTGGAAAAGCATGCCACATATTAAAAATAATATGACAATATATATGGTATTTTATTTTTAAATGTGGCATATTATTTTTAATATGAAACATATTTCTTTTCACATCAGACGATTAACTATACACGTTTTATTTATGAAATAAGCTTTCAGCTTGTTGTATCTGATAAGAACGAAATTAATTTGAACTTCTTGATATGCGAAAGTCCATAGTAAATCTGATATTCGGTCCAAAATTCATAAATTGTAAAAATAATATCCAAAGTTCAAAAATGCAAATCAAATATCCAAAAACTTCAAATTTTCAGGTTGGCCAAACTATGCGCCCCCGTTGTTCACCCTGGTTCCACACACCCCTCCCTCTGTTCGGTAAATGCGAAACAACAACAAAAGTTTTTGTGATAAAATAATAGGAAAAAGTAATAAAAATGATGACATTAAAAATTTTATGTGGAAATTCTTTTAAATAAGGAAAAAATCACAAATTAAGAGCAGCAACTAATATAACTACAGAAGAAAGTTTACACTGTAGTCATAATTATAATACTCAAAGTGTCTGCTACATATTCAAAAGAAATAACTCTTTTGACTCCCACCTTACTAAAATATTGCTCACTCTAATTTTTCTTTCACATACTATTTTTTTATCACAATTTGTGAAATACCTTTAGGAATGACAATGGGGCGGTGCGGGTGCGGTGCGAGTTTTAAGTTATGCGGTGCGGGTGTGGTGTGGGTTAAAGTAATTTTTTTTTAAAATGGTGCGGTGCGATGTGGGTTACGGATATATGCGGGTTTAAACAAAAAAGCTAAAAATTCATATTGTTCTCGTGAATATACCTAAAATTATATGTGTTCTTTACCTAAATTTTATGATACTTAAAACTACATGCATAACACTACAAATAAATAATTTTATAGTAGCTTTTTTAACATCTCTATTCATTTGAATAAAAATATGATATTTGATCATTACTTGTACACGTTATACTTTTTGATAATTTTTTAGTGGAAAGTGCTATAATAGAAATTAGTTATTATTTTCTAGTTGTAAATTTGAAAATATTATGATTTTCAATAGAGTTACAAATTTTTCAAAAAAAAAAGAAAAAAATAAAAACATGGGGCGGTGCGGTGCGGTTATCCGCGGGTATGAATGTGGGGCGGGTTTATGCGGGTTTAAATATCATGCGGTGCCGTGCCGTGCGGTTTTAAAACTTGCGGGTTTAGTAAAAATCCGCATCGCACCGCACCATTGCCATCCCTAAATACCTTATTGCTCTCTCTATATTATTTTAAACTCTGTTTTGGTGTACTAAATCAATGAGCTGATGAACTCCTTTTATAGGTAAAAAACTGCCCATGTCGACGTGACATTAAAGAACCATTGAAAATCAAATCTTTCTTGACTTTTTCCGAGCCAATAAATGTAAGTTTGATAATCTAGGATATGGGCATGCAACAAATATGAACTTGTATTTCCTGCATCATGAAGGATGTAGCTGGACCTCACAAATCTCCCCTCTAGTCCCATGCATTTGAAGGAGGTATTTTCATCTTCTTAGAGAGCTCATGCCGATAAGTTCTTTGCACACTTCGAATTTATTTTTTGGCATAACCTTTATCAGCATATTCGCAGATTTTTCACTCGTATGAATCTTCTTAACATGAAAAGATTCATTCTTCACTTGTTCACGAATCCAATACCTTACATCAATGTATTTTGTTTTTGCATGGTACATGAAATTCTTGCTCAAGTCTATTGCACTTTGACTGTCACAATAGACAATATATTTCATTTGGTGCAATTCAAGTTCTTGAAGAAATCGTTTGAATCATATCATTTCCTTGCCAACTTCAGTAGTTGTAATATACTCAACTTTAATTGTAGATAGTGCGACACACTTCTGCAACTTCGACTGCTATGATATAGCTCCTTCTGAAAATGTAAATAAAAATTCAGTAGTAAATTTTCTGTTATCATGGTCACCCACCATATCAGTATTTGTGTAACCCATCACGATTGGATCAGATCCTCCACAACACAAACAATCACCTAAGATTCCTCTTAGGTACCTCAATATTCATTTGATTGCTTCCTAGTGCTCCTTTTATGGATTTTCAAGAAATTTACCAACAACACTAATTGCATGAGCAATATCGGGTCTGGTAGACACCATTGCTTACACTTTACTTCTGACAACAGAGGAATATGAAACTTTAGCAATGCTTTCTTTTTCCTCATTCGTTGTAGGATGCATTTTCTTGTTCAACTTCATATGACCAATAAGAGATGTGTTAACAACCTTAGTATTCTTCATGTTAAAGTGCTCCTATACACGTTGAATATACTTTTTCTGAGACAAGTAAAACTTTCTTTCATCTTTGAGACAATCTTCATGCCCAAAATCTGTTTAGCTTGACCCAAGTCTTTCATAACAAAAGACTTGCATAACTATTTCTTCAACTCATCAATTCTGAAAGTATTCTTGCCCATAATCAACATATCATCAACATCTAGCAAGAGGATGATAAAATCATCATCAAATTTTTTTGTGTGCAAATACACAATGATCTGAAGAAGTGTTCTTATATCCTTGCTCCCTCATGACAGATTCAAACTCTTATACCACAGTTTGGAAGCTTGCTTCAATTCATAAAGACTCTTCTTAAGTTTGCACACGTAATTTTCTTTATCTTTTACATTGAAGCCCTCGAGTTATTTCATATAAATCTCCTCTTTGAGGTTACCGTGAAGAAAATCTATCTTCACATTCATCTACTTAATCTCTAAATCAAGACTAGTATCCAAATCAAAAACTGTACGAATAAAGGTTATTTTGACAACATGAGAAAATATTTCGTCAAAGTCAATGTTTTTTTTTTGACCAAATCCTTTGACAATCAATCTAGCTTTGTACCTGTACTTTAATCTGTGTTCTTCTGCATAAGTGTGGTTCTCATGCAGAGATTTCATCTTATATTTCATGACTTCAATCCATTGAGTGTTTTGCTCATCTTCTATGGCCTCTTCATAACATTTAGGTTCTCCTCCGTTTGTAATACATACTCATTAGGAGAATAATGAGAAGAAGAAATTCGTTGTCTTGTAGACCTTTTAAGTAGAATATTTGACTCGTCCACAACTTCTTGAATAGGAGCACCGTCAACAACATCATCGTCATTATCAACATCAACATGTTGATTTGGAACATGATTTTGTGCGTTACCATGATATAAGCCATTAATATCATGCACACTTATATGAAGAACTTGATCAAGATTAATCACACCATCAGAACTTGAAAATTCTAGCTTCTCTGCTTGATCAATATCTTTAATAGTTTGATTCTCTATGAAGATAATATCATGACTTCTTCTCAACTGGATCATATAGCCTGTAACCAAACTCATCAGGGCCATAACTAGTGAAGTTGCACTACCTTGTCTTGATATCTAACTTTGTCTTCTCATTTTTAGACACATGTACAAAAGCTTTGCAATCAAATACTCTCAAATAGTCATAGAAAATATTCTTTTTATACCAAACTCTATTTGATACATCACTTTGCAAAGCAACAATAGGAGATAAGTTAATAACATGTGCAACGGTCAATGAAGCCTCACCCCAAAAGGAATTTGACAACTTTGTTCTGAAAGCAAACACCTAAATCTTTCTACCAAGGCCCTGTTTATCTTTTTCATTAAACCATTAAGCTGGGGAGTTTTGAAAGGAGTCTTATGGGGTGTGATACCTTGTTGCTTGCAATATTCATAAAATAATATACAATATTCACCATCATTATTAGTAAGAATACACTTCAACTTTATTCCCATTTCTCTTATAACAAAATCTTGAAACTGCTTGAAGACACCCACACTTGGTCTTTAGTCTTCAAGACATAGACTCGAAGTTTTCTTGAGCAATCATTAATAAACGTGATAGATTAAAGTGCACCTTTCAAAATCCTTGTCTTTATTGAATCACATAAATCTGAATGCACCAACTCAAGTAACTTTGTCTTTCTTGAAGGAGGATAGTAAGATTTGAAAGAAACTCTATTTTATTTTTCAGCCAAGCAATGCTCACAATTTTATAATTTAGCAATTTTAAAATCTGACAGTAATTTCTTCTTAGCCAGAACATTAAGTCTTTTCTCACTAATGTGACTAAGCCTCTATGCCATAATATTTAAGAACTAGCGTTTTCAACTGCATTTACCATATCAGCACAAGTAGAAATCATAGTTTCAATAGACTACAATGCTTGTCTCCACGAGCCACAACCAAAGAACCCTTAATGCTTTTTTATTTTCCACCATCATTGATACTAACATATCTCTGACCATCCAGCACGCCAACAAAAATCAAGTGCAAACGATCATCAAGTGTATGCTGTATATTGTTTAAAACTAGTTTAGATCCAATATTAGTTTGTAAGCAAATTGTATCAATACCAACCACCTTAGATACAGTCTCATTTCCCATACTAAAGATTCCAAAGTCACCAGGAGTCAAGTTGAGAAAAAATCCTTCCTTGATGTCACGTGAGATGCGGCATCAAGATCCACAACCCAGCTTAACTCATCATAAGTAATATTATAGTAACAAGATCTTCAATGGTGACGGTGGCTATGCAATATTCATTGTCGTCTTCTTTCTTTTCTTCCTTGTCTCTATTCTCTTTCTTTAGCTTTTGGCAATTTCTTTTTGTATTCCTTTTAACCTACAATGATAACACTCAATAACTTTAAATTTGCCTCTAGATTTGCTTCTATAATGTTCTCTATTTTGAGAACTGTGATTCCTGTTTCTCCCCTAGTGCTAGTCACCGAGGTATCGAACGAAGAGGAACCTTGAGACATTCGTCTCATCTCTTCATTAAGAACGCTGCTCTTGGCAAAATTCATAGAGATCATGCCATCGAAAGTAGAATTTGACAATGAAGTTCTAAATGTTTTTCAATAATCTGGTCGGAAACCAAGTAGAAAAAGCCTTGAATCTCTTCATCAAACTTAATGCCCATAGAAAATAACTGGTCATGATCCCTTGAAAGTTATTCAGATAATCTGTCATCAGAGAACCATCATGGTATTTTAACTTCAATATTTGTTTTATCAAAAATATTTTTTTTTTTAGTCTTTCGAGCATATAAACTTTCAAGATGCTCTCATAGGAACTGCGCGCATGTGTCTTCCTAGAAATATGGTTCAACACATTATCATAAACCTACTACCTAATAAAACCACAAATCTGTCTGTGCAACAGGTTTTACTCTTCATCGATTTTATTTTCAAATTTTATAGAGTCAAAGATTGATTGATAAAAATTCTTGACATAGAGCAAATCTTTCATTGTTTCCTTTCAAATGACATAATTATGCCATTCAAAGTAACCATTCTACTTGTGTTGGATTTCATCATTTGCCAAAAATTATAGATATTGCAAACTGGTGTCTCTGATATCAATTTTTTGGGTAAATGCGGAATAACAATAAAATTTTTTATTGCAAAATAATAATAAAAAATAAAAAATAATAGAATTTTATGTGAAAATCCTTTGAAATAAGAAAAAAACGACAGATCAAGAGGAACAACTGCTATTACTATAGTAAAATTTTTTACACTGTAGTCACAAGTACAATACTCAAAGTGACTACTACACACGCAAAATAAATAATCCATATCTCACTGCTCTCTATATATTATTTTCTCTATGTGTTGGTGTACTAAACCAATGAGTTGATGAGCTCCTTTTAAAGGTAAAAAACTACCCATGTTGATATAATCAATGACATCAAAGTTATAGAATGGATCTTGGTCCTAACTCAACCCCAAAAGTTAGTTCATGAGGGGAGGATTGCCAAAATCTGTATAATCAAACCACCAGTCCATTCCCCAACCAATGTGGGACTTTTCCTTCACAACAAAAACATATTAAGCGTCCTCTAATTTTCTTTAGGTCATCTGTTAAATGCCGTTATTGATTTGAAGAGAGAGGCTAATATATAACATCAATTGCAGAAGAATGAAGTTCGAGCTGATGAATACCATACTACATCTCTATCAACATTATTCATGTTTGGAAATATTCAAATTTCAATGTGGATGTGTATTATATATTCAATCTTTTTTTGTTAGTGAATATTATGTGTGTGGAAATATTAGAGTTTTAGTATGAGTACCAAAAATTGGATGAAAAATCCAAAAAGAAAAATGAAAATATTTGTTCAAAAATTTAGCAATTTCTTTTTGCAAAAGCATTTGTTCTACCTAGCATTACTAACCACCACAATGACGAATATATATTTGTATAAGCAGAGGCAAACATTTTATATCATCGTCTAGCTCAGCTAAGTTAATGATTTACTCATCTAAATAACATTTTTTTATACTTTTTATTCAACTCAGGTATTATTTGTCAAATATTTATCAAGAGCTCAAGTTTTAAATTTTTTTAAAATTATCGAGTTTTTTTTCTTTTAAGTTTTAATGGCCGGACGCATATTCACTAATTGACATATTAAAATTCTAACAAATATTGTTAAAAACTATCTATAATATTAAATAAAACTATAAGATACAAAAATAATATTAGAAAAGTTAGAATGACATTGTCTGATTTAACAAGTATGGAGACGTCATATGAAGACTTGACGTCTTGATCTCAAATTAGTTTTTGGCTGCTTCAAAGTATTTTTTTTACAAAACTTGAAACATGAATTATATTTTCTTCAACTATATTTTATCATAGAGCAATCTGATTATAATATTGGTGTTTGGATGATATACAAAGTTCTTTAAGCGGTTGGCAGTTCGAAAGTACAAAATGGCAATATTGATGAAAAAAAAAAATCTATAGACTTATAACACCATATATATACGTATAAATATAAGTAATTTTTATACTAATCAGATTGTCTTTATTTGTTATAATAGTTAATATAATTTATTTTAAAAATTTTAAATTTCATATTTTGAAATTTTTTATTTATAAATATTATTTAATCTCATAGCATACAAATATATGCGTATAAAACTTTAACATAAAATTATACAATATCGAGTAAGCAACATTAATGAAAGGAACGATGATTGCTTTGTTGTTGTATACAATTACTAAGTCATTTCGATTTTGTCCTAATTTGGCTGAATAATAAAGGAAGATGAAATAAAAGAAAGGGAAAAACCTTAAATACATCATTTAAACTTTTACAAAACGGCTTAGTTATGCTATTCGTTAATAATTGAGTTTATTTATGTCTTATCGTGATATATGTGGTTCATTTGTGTCATTAACTATTAAAAGAGTAGGGGCGGACCCACGTGCTAGGGTGGGGGTGCACATGTACCCAGTATGTTTGGAAAAAATTGTGTATACGTACATGCATATACCTTAAGAAATTGTTATATAAATTATGTGCACCCTAAAGAACACAATAGTACCATAGGCGCATTTGTTCTTAATGTTGTCTTGCGTAGATGTGACCCGGGATCAAATCCTAGGGTCAAGTCTCCTTTTTCTATTTTCTGCGTTATTAATTTTTTAACAACAAAAGTATTAGTGAGGAGTTGAACTTGCGACCTCTTTCTTACACAATCCAACCTTATCTGCTAGGCTGCTGCACTCGTCTATTTATAAAAATTTAAGGTTTATATATTATCCTAATCCATATTTGGCCTATATATTAGTATTTTCGTCATTACTTAAGCCTTTACTGATCAGTCAATCAGATACGACACTATTCCTCGGTCGGCATTGGAAGATTCTCGAGCATTTATGTTAAGATAATGATGCACTCGCGCTCTTCAAATTTTGAGTTCGTCTTTGTAAAAGAGCCCTACTATTATTTGATTTCGTCATGTGAGGTTATTTGAATATTTTATTCTTTATCAATCGCACTCTCACTCCTCTCATCTCCTTTTACGGGCACCTCAATTAAAAGTATGAATTTAGTGACATATTCATTATAACCTCAACATTAAGTATGTGTTTAATTGATTTCGTATCTATAATGGTATAATCCATGCTTCCACTCTAACACTCCACATGCACGTGCCGAAAAATTAGTTAATTTGTTACGTTATATTTTTTTTTTTTATAAAATTATTCTTTTACTTCCAAATACAAACGGAAAATGTTTTCTTTCCTGTTGGCATGGGGGAAAGTATTTTTTGACAATTTTTTTCATATTTGGTTGGTCAACATGTTTTGAATTTTTATTTTTTTTCTCTAAATACATAAGTTCTTTAAAAATGAGGGAAATCATCACTTCCCTACTGAAAAGGGAAAAATAAATTTTATATATGGCATTCTAAGTTCACTGTGTGCTTCTTACCCACCCAATGCTCCCACTCCGTACCTTTTGACCATCTCACTCATTCCACCCCTTAACCTCCACTCCTCACACTATTTCAATTCCATGGTATTTTGTTAAATTACGTATAAATTTTCTTAAGATAATTTTTTTCCTTACTTACCAAATAATAAAAAGATGTAGACATTTTGTTCTCTACCAAACACACCCTAAGCTTTCTCTAGTTTTATTCAACCCATATATTTAAAGTGGAGTAATATAGTTTCAATTTGGCTTTATAAAGAAATTAATGAAAAATGTGAAATTGAGCTATCAACGAAGTTGTCAATATGAAGAGTGAAGTTAATCTATAACATCATTGTAGAAAAATGAAGTTTGAGTTGATGAATAAGGAAAGATGGAAATACAAATAATTAAGTTAAAGAAAAGTAGGAGGTAACCATATTAAATTATAAAATCCAATTTTGCTATCAAGTTGCAACACATGCATTTTGAAAAGTCATTTCAATTTTGTCCAACTTGACCAAATAATGTAGGAAAATGAAGTCTAAAAACATAAGAATTTAAGTTCCGTGTATAAAATATTCTATACTATTCGATAAATTTGATCTTGCTATTGTAGGTCACCTAATTTTTTTAAAAATTTATATAAAAATTAAGTAACCTGTGATAGCAGATTAAATTTATCTAATAAAATAAAATATTTTTATTTAAGTTGCAAACACAAACATTTTTGAACCACAATTTTGTCTTGTCTTTTTGCAAAGGTACTTTAAGAGCAACGTGGCATAATGAAAACCTATCACCACACTTGGTAAACTAGAGTTCCAATTGTACCAAAATCACAAACAAGGAAATGAGAATCATTAGCATAAATGTATGGGGTGGTATTTAATTTTTGCCTTTCAAAATTATTGATCTTAATTTTTGTTTTTTCAAAACTTAATTTGAAATAATAAAGAGATGACCATAAATGCTCTTGATAGCGAAAAACAAAAGAAAAAAATTGCAAGACAAAGGAAAATTCGCGAGGCATAAGTTCAGTCGCACAAGTCATGTCAAAGTGCATAAGTTCGGTGACATTATGCCCCAACACAAAGTTCTCTAAAAAGTCTCGCGTTATCAATTTGATATTGTAAAGAGAAAATGGTCAAAAGCCCCTCCAACCTTTACCCCAAATCTCAACTACATACTCAATCTTTAAAGGTGACCTATTACCTCCCTGAACTATTTTAAAGTGAAATTATTATCCCCTAAACTATTTTAAAGTGGAATTATTATCCCTCGAAAACTGACAACCAGTCATTTGGAATGTGGTGTGATGCACGCGCTGCCACGTCATGCCACGTCATTTCTACGTCATTTTTTCTTTTTTTCCTCTAAAAATTAATTATTTAACTTTATTATTTCCTTTTTCTTCCCCATTTTCCATTTTGCTCTATTTTCTTCTTCAATCAATTTCATCCTCTTGGGTCAGAAATAGAATTCTTGAGAAAAAAATGGCGGATTAATGAAGTTCTTGAATGACGAGTTAATGAAGTTCTTGAATGACGGATTAATGAAGTTCTTCAACCCAATTTCATCTCTTTTTTATCAAGATCGCCATTAATGGCAAATTCTTCCCCATTGTGGAAATTCAAAGCTTTGAAGTCGCTATTAATGGCGGATTTTGAGTAAAAATAGAGAAATCGGAGAAATGGGTTGAAAATTATACGTGGGTTATGTTGGAAATTATATATGGCATTGTGGAAATTCGAAACTTTGAGTTCGCCATTAATGGCGATCTTGAGCAAAAAGAGAGGAAATCGAAGTTCTTGAATTTTTTTAAGTTTTTTGAATCGGAGTTCCCCAACTTCCTCATTCAAGAATTCATTAATCGGAGAAATCTTATTTGTTTCCTTAGTTCAAGTGTTTTTTTGTTTCGATTTTGGATCAAAAAGAATTTCTTGGTTTCGGAGAAATCCATTAATGAGGAAGATGAGGAACTCCATTAATGAGTTCTTGAATTTTTGTTTCGAAAAAGAGAAGAAGAAGACATGACGTGACAATTAAAATTCATTAAAAAAAAGTAATAATTAAAATATTTATTATATTATTAAAAATAATGACGTGACAATCAGAAAAATAAAGAATTTAAGTGACATTGGTCAACTAACGCGCCCATGGGCGGGTGTTGTCACGTCCAGTGACAGGTCACCAACTGGGGGATAATCAATTCGGTAAAAATAAGTTTAGGGGTAATAAGTCACCTCTAAAGGTTGAATGTATAGTTAAGATTTCGACTAAAGGTTAGGTGGTAATAGACTATTTTCTCTATTATAAAACTTATGTCCCATGACAAACATTTTCTAAAAGTATTTGTCTTGAGAAATTAAGTCATAGTAAGGATACTTACTTTGACCCATAGACTTTCATTGAATTAGAAATAAGGGCAAAAATTAAAGATTAAAAAATTTAAGCGCGTGGCAAAGTCCATGCAAAAACTCAATTTGTCTGCTTTAATTTTTCATTTTATTTTTTACCCTGCACCAATTATTATTTATATTGAGGATCGATTAAATTCTAATTCGCATCAAAAAGTTGGACGTTGTGATTAGGGGATAGGGTAAAACAGAAAGAAAAGCTTGTTGATGCATTAGCTACATCAATGTGTAATTCTTCTTATATTCTTTAAGATGGTAAAAGAGATTGGGGTTAATTAAAATTTGAAAACACCTCAAGTAAAAATATCTGTTTTACACCTATTGTTATTAGATCGTTTGGGAATGGTAAAATATAAGCCGAACTTAACCTTTATCTTTGCGGAATAAAGATATTGTCTTTGATAGACCCTCAGTTCATAAGAGTGAAAAGATAGACCAATTGCTAATAACTTCTTTATAGGAGTTCATTAGACCGGTATAAGTGCAAAATTTATCAGTTCCACAATAACTAAATCTCAAATCAAAATAATCAATATCTCCTTTTCTTATTTCAAATACTAGTAAATTCCTTGATTAACTTGTAATTGGTAATTGCAATGAGTTTACTGAACATAGAAGTACGAGCCAATGACATATATTGCTTGATTATTGGTAGTACTATTTTTTTTTTCTAGCTACTAGCTACTTTGAAGAACTAATTTATTTGCCAAATGGAAATTCCAATATTATTTCAAATAAAGGGACTCTAAAATGCCGAAGGCACACCATTGTATGGATCATCAAAAACTGCAACATTGCCTGCCCTTGAGAACACAATCTACGATAATAGAAGCATAATTTCAAGATTTCTCTTAGAAAATGGAATAAAATACAAAAGAAAAAAAAAAAACCAAATTCTTTTTAATTAGGCTCTATAGTCTAGTTCGTGTCCCTAGTAAGGTCGACTGTTATTGGTACTTACAAGCTTCCATGAATCATCGTGTTGAAAATGCAATTAAGTGAATAAAATTTACCATCTCTAATAACTTAAACTTTTAGGATCTCTATTTACACTTGGTTCAATAGACATATAAGCATTATATTCATTCTTTGCTACCTACAAGTATAAATGAGCACTATCCACATACCACAGCTCCTTTCCAACATGATTATATCATATATGTCATCAACCTTTATCTTTTGAACATTGGTAAGATTATGTACTAGCCAGACACATTTATGACGAAACAAAGAAAGGAAAATGGTTTGAGAGATGGTTTTATCATGTAAAATAATTTTTCAAAGATTTATGATCACCATACCTGATAATCTCCCATTGTGCGCGTTTTGAATCCAGCAGCGCAATAGTCAAAGTAGTACTCCCATGTCCTGATGAACTTGTCATCGAATCCCAAAGAACGAATTTGGCTACTGACACAGTTATTAATTGTCTAGTATCAGCATACTACAATAGATCAAGCTACAAGTAATTCCCAAATGAAACAGGTTTTACTTAGCACCGAAGGTTGTGGGCTTATTTGGTCTTGTTACCTTTGATTTTTCGAGAAGTTTTTTCGCCAACATCTCAATGTTTGATAGTAATGAATTCCTATCTCTTCCAGGTGCACTACACTGCATTTATATGATCTGTTAGATGATTTCAGAAAGAAATGTTGAAAAAGTGACAAGCCTGCTCACTCAAAAATCACTAAAATGAACTCTTTGTTACCATAGTCTGGAGTCAGTAGCCATGGCTGATGTTACTCGACTCAGTGATGGCAAGAATCCACCTGGAAATATGTACTCTCTCATGAAGTCTGTGCTATGCCTGTGACTGTCATACCACTCGTCTGGCATTGAAATGAACTAGGGAAAGCCAACACTCGTGAAAAGAAGTACGACCAAGGAAACAAGTGGACGAGAAGAGGGAAAGAATATAACAAAATGGAATGCCTTAGAGGGTCACTATAATGAATTACCTGAAGAACTAGAAGCCCATATTCCGTTAGTGCAGATTCACAAGAAAAGAATTCCTCCATGTAATCATGACCAACATGTTCTATCATCCCGCTAAAAATGATAAGTAATACAATGGTAAAACTGGCTCGACATGTAGTGAGTAATACAATATGTCAAGATATCGATTGATAAAAACTCACATTGATATAGTTCTGTCATATTTGTCCTTATTTGGGATTTGGCGATAGTCACATAGGACAAATGTTATTTGATCCTGTGAAAAAATTTCAATGACTTGAATATTAATAGATAATCCTAGCTTGAAGTTTCTCGGATTTGGTTTGCAAGTGCTAAGAAGGTCATATTCCCATGTCAATCTTACAAGGCCAAGTGTGAGAATGCATCGCATTATCGGTTGTTCAGGAGCACTTACTGTTGAGTACAAAAGAAAATCACATGCTGTGGAAGAGTCTAGAAGAGTTAGCTGTGTCTAGGAGAGTTGAAAGTCTGTTATAACTGTTTCTTGAAAAGCAGTCAGTTACTTTTGTTAACTACTAGTTGAAGTAGTTAGAAATATGAGTAGTTGATTCTCCTATAAATAACTAACAATGTACTATTGATTAGAACAAGTTGAATATACAAAAATCTCTCATTCTACTCTTCCAATACATCTTGTCCTCCTCTGCTCTTCTTCTGTTCTACTTCTTCTGCTTCTAGCTATTCAGTGCAGAGCTCATTGTTAAGAGTCAAGAACTGATCTAAGAATAATTACACGGTATCAAAGACAAGTTGGCTAGATTAAAACTAGCTACCTTAGTCGATTCTGGAAATTGAAGAAAGTGTTCAATCACAACATCTGGATTTCTCAGATTCTTGAAGAAGTTCTTGAGACAAGATTCGAATGTTCAAGTCATGGCAAATGGTGTCGAAATTGATGGTGGGTCAACCAGAAGTTTAGGAGATGTAACTGTAACGGATTACAATCATCCCCTCTTTCTCAGTCCCTCAGATGTTAGTGGTATACAAATCATCTCTTTTCAGTTGACAGGTGTGGAAAATTTCTCTATCTGGTTTCGATCTATGCGCATAGCTCTGCTAGGAAGAAATAAGTTAGGACTGGTTGATGGTTCTTGCACTAAAGAAAAGTTTTCTTCTGAACTGGGCAATCACTGAAAGAGTGAATGCTATTGTGTTATCATGGATTATGAACTCTATATCTAAAGAGTTACTAGGTGGAATCATGTATACCTTAGTTGCAAGTGTTGTGTCGAATGAGCTTTTTGAAAGGTTCAACACAGTGGATGGTGCTAGAACTTTCAATCCGCACAAGAAAATTGCAACATTATCTCAAGGGAAAGCTTCTGTGTCCTTGTTGGTTTAAAACCTTTACAGGAAAATAACGCAGGAATTCAATTTAACAGTTGGCCGCTGAAAAGAGATGGAATTTAAAGAAGAGAATACGCAGAGCCGTTAATTAGTTCTTGTAAAAGCTGTGTCTTATTGATCATCATCTGGTTAACTTAAATAGTTGCTATTACAACTAAAAATAGGACAAAGAAATAACCTATTTCGACCAAAATTAAAATAATTAATTAGTTTCCTACCAAAGATAGGACTCCTAATTTAACTGGGATTGTACGTAAAAAAAACTGGAGAAAAAAAGGAAAAACTGTCTGCATTCTTAAAGAAACTTTCAACAGTCCTGCTATTTCTCAAAACTGAAGGATTTATGGGATGAATTTGAGGCACTTGTGCACAATCCAAGGAGTTTGTCCTACATCTCCAAGAACTAAAGTTGTTCCAGTTTCTCATGGGACTTAATGAAACATATACACAAGCTAGAAGCCAAATATTACTTATGACTCCCTTGCCTATTGTCAATTAGGCATATGTCATGATAATTAGTGATGAAAGTCACAAATTTGTGGCTACTTATGCAGGTGTGCTAGGGTCTGGTCCTGCAGGTTTAGGTAGAAATCTTGACTTAGCCATGTTTACAAGAAATGGAACACAAAAATTCAAGAAGAACTACAATCTGCAGTGTGACTTCTGTAAGCTAAAAGGTCATACTAAGGAGAATTGTTGGAAATTAGTTGGATATCCTCAAGATCACAAGTTCAAAAAGAGGTTCAGGTCTGAAGGATCTAATGCAACATACAAAGTGACTACTGACTCTCAAGATACTACAGAAGTAACTACAAGGCAAGGCTCTCATTCAAGATCTGTCCAAAGCAACTGGTTCAATGATGGAAGTCATCAATAAGATTCTGAACTATAGATGGATCAACTAGGTCAGATGGGAACAACAACTTTTACTAAGGAATAATATGATTAAATCTTGAAGATGATCACCAAAAACAGTTGTGCTAACACTTCTACCGAGATAACAAATCCTGCAAATGTAGGTATTAGTGTATTTCTAGCTTTATATGAGTAAAAAAATTGGATAATTGACACTGGAGCCACAAATCATATGGTTGGAAAGTTAGACTTACTAATGGATGAGTCAATAACACAACCAGATAAACCAAGGAAGGTGTATTTACCTAATTGTGATCTGACTGAGGTTACATATGTGGGATCTAGTTATTTTTCATCTGAAAATAGCATTACAAATATGTATCATATTCCTCAGTTTACATGCAACTTGCTTTCAGTGTCTTAACTGACTAAGGAATGGAAATGCTCAGTGAATTTCTTTCTCGATTTCTGTGTGTTCTAGGATATCTGTACTGGAAAGGTGAGAGGGATTGGTAAGCTTGATGGAGGTCTGTATCTCTTAGTAAATTCTCAAGAAGGAAAGGTTGTAGTAGCAACAAATGCCTCTACTAAAGTTGATGAGAGTAAGGTTCAAGCTGAGGTTGATCTGTGGCATAGAAGATTAGGACATGCTTCTTCTAATATACTTCAAAGATTACTTTCTAATGAGTCTCATGTATTAGAAGATAGGGTAAAAAAGTGTATTGTCTGTTCTTGTGCCAAGCAAACCAGAATTTTTTTTCCTACAAGTAATACTCAGTCTGCATATTGTTTTGATCTTGTACATATGGATCTATAGGGACCTTAGAAGGTTCCAACTATGAATGGTAACAGATTTTTCTTAATAGTGGTTGATGATTGTTCAGATTCACTGGGCTGTTCCTATTGAAACTTAAGTCAGATATGTACATTCATATACAATAGTTTCTTGAGTATGTTAAGACTCAATTTGACAAAAATATGAGAATGATTAAAACTAAAAATGGAACTGAGTTTGTGAATTCTTTGTGCAGTAGTTTGTTTGCAACAAAGAGTATTATACATCAGACCTCATGTGCTTATTCACCTCAACAGAATAATGTGGATGAAAGAAAGAACAAACACATCATGGAGGTTATAAGAGCCTTGAGGTTTCAAGCAACAATACCTGTTAAATTCTGGGGATATTGTGTTCTAGCTGTTGTTTATCTAATAAATATGTTTCCTAGCTCAAGTATTGCTTATTACACTCCATATGAGAAGCTGTATGGTACTAAACCATCCTGTAGGCACTTAAGAGTAATAGGGTGTCTCTGTTATGCTAAGGTGTTAAATGAGTCTGACAAGCTCATGCCAAGATCAAAAGCAACTGTTGGGCTATTCTAGTACTAAGAAGGGATATGTCTTATATGACATATCTACTAGTTTCTTCTTTATTAGTAGAGATGTGTCATTGAGGGAAGATGTGTTCCCTTTCAAGCTTGAAACAGCTGATGACCAGACTTCCTATCATATGTTCCCATTAGAAGATCAATTTCCAGTAGCAAGTGATGCTATGACACCTCTGCAGGCTCCTATAAATGTCTTATCTCAAAAGGTTCCGAACACAATTAACCAGCAAGAGCAATCACAACCTAGCGTGCCTACTCCTAGACAGTCCATAACCAAGCTATATCAGAGAAGATTAAACAAAATTCAAGGGGTTACTCATCAAACACACCAACTACAGAGGGTTCATAACACTGCATAAGCTCTAACTCAACCTTTTGCATCTCAGGATCAAAGGAAGTCAACTAGAGAAAGGAAGTCACCAGTATGGATGGATGATTTTGTCTCTAAAAATACAAAGAAGGTACCTCATGCTCTTGCTAATCATGTGTCATATGATAAACTGTCTCAGTCCTATAAGAGCTATGTGGTTAAAACCTCATGTGTTACTGAACCTACAAGCTACTCTGAGGCCTGTAAAGATTCTAGATGGGTGGAAGCAATGAAGAATGAAATAGAAGATTTGAATTCCAGTCACACTTGGGAGATTGTTCCCTTGCCCAAAAGTAAAAAGGCTATTGGTTGAAGGTGGATATATAAGGTGAAATATAAGGCTTCAATTGAAGTTGAGAGGTTTAAAGTCAAACTTGTAGCAAAGGGCTATGGACAAAGAAAAGGGATTGATTGTAAAGAAATATTCTCACAATTGTGAAGATGAAAATAGTGAGAACTGTATTTGCTACTGCTGCAAAGAAAAACTGGTTTATCCATCAAATGGATGTCTATAATGCATTTCTAAATGATGACCTCACTGATGAGGTATACGTGGAATTTCCTCAGGGATTTGCCAGTCAAGGGGAGAATTCAGTATGCAGACTGACCAAATCCCTATATGTCTTAAAACAAGCACCTAGACAATAGAACACAAAGCTATCAGAAGTCTTACTGAGGTCTCAGTTTGTTCAAAGCCAATATGATCCATATCTGTATATAATAAGGACATCAGAAGGAATCAGTTTGGCTCTTGTATATGTTGATGACATGCTAATCACTGATGATAGCTTGGAGCTGATAGAAGATGCAAAGGTTATTCTACAACAAAGCTTCAAAATGAAGGATCTAGGTGAGTTAAGGTTCTTTCTTGGCATAGAATTTGCAAGGTCAAGCAAAGGGATACTACTTCACCATAGGAAGTACACTCTAGAACTACTATCAGAGTTGGGGTTAACAGTAGCTAAACCAGTGGTCACTCCTATGGACTACAATTTCAAACTGACCTCAAAATAATTTGATGACTATATCAAATAGTTACAACCTACTGATTACCCCTTTGCAGATCAAGGTGCATATAAAAAACTGATCAGCAAGTTACTATACTTAACCATGACTAGACCTAATATTGCATTTAGTGTACAAACACTAAATCAATTTCTACATGAACCAAAGAATTTTCACATGGATGCTGTAATCAGTGTTGTAAGATATGTTAAAAATCAACCTGGTCAGAGTGTGTTACTATCTAGTGAACCAAATGATCAAGTGAGTGCTTAATGTGATGCAGATTGGGCATCATGTCCTCAATCCAGGAGATCAGTAATTGGTTACTTTGTAAAGATTGGGAAGTTAGTTGTATGCTGGAAGTCAAAGAAATAAGCAATTGTTTCCAGAATTTCAGTTGAGGCAGAATTCAGAAGCTTAGCAATTGTATCAGCTGTAATAGCTGAGCTGGTCTAAATACTAGCATTGCTAAAGGAGATTGGAATAGAAGTAAAACTACCAGTCAAGGTGTTCAGTGACAACAAATTAACTATTCAAATAGCTGCCAATCCAGTTTATCATGAAAGAACTAAACACATTGACATTGATTGTTTTTTCATAAGAGAAAAGATAAGCCAAGGGATGATCACTACAAACTACATTGCTATACAAGATCAGCCTGCAGATATGTTAACCAAAGGTCTCACCAAGGCTCAACAAGTGCATCTAAATCACAAGTTAGGAATGTGTGACATTTTTTCACCTTCCTAGCTTGAGGGGGAGTGTTGATTACAAAAGAAAATCACATGCTGTGGAAGAGTCTAGAAGAGTTAGCTGTGTCTAGGAAAGTTGAAAGTCTGTTATAACTGTTTCTTGAAAAACAGTTAGTTACTCTTGTTAACTACTAGTTGAAGTAGATAGAAATATGAGTAGTTGATTCTCTTATAAATAACTAACAATGTACTATTGATTAGAACAAGTTGAATATACAAAAATCTCTTATTCTACTCTTCCAATACATCTTCTTCTTCTCTACTCTTCTTTTGTTCTATTTCTTCTGCTTCTATCTATTCAGTACAGACCTCGTTGTTAAGAGTTAAGCACTGATCTAAGAATAATTACACTTACAGTTTGAAAATGGAAAAATGTTTAGTTCATGAAGTGGAATTTCCCAATTGCTTTATCATTTGCCACAGCTTATCGTAATAATATCATAGTGTCAGTTTCATAGACATTGTAAGTGCTATACCTGAAAGCCTGCTTGCTTGACTCTCAACTGTGCATACTTCAGTTGCTGCTCGGAGAGAGTTATACCGGTATATCTACATCCTGTTTGTTTGACAACTTCCACAGCAAAACTTCCCCAACCACATCCAATCTCTAAAATGTGATGTTCCTTGCTAATTTTTGCCTAAAGAGAATAGAAGAAAAATCAAGATATTTCTGAAATTGATGTAGTACTAGTGATGATTTTTTACTTATTTGACGACTTACCTTCCCAATGAGAACATTAATCTTTCTCAACTGTGCATCTTTTAGGTCTTCATCCTCACACTAGAAAAAATTATGAAAGAAAATAGATCACTATGGAGCGAGATAAAGAACAGGAAATATAGCTTAACATACGAAGAAAAAGGTGGCAAGCATTACAAGTTTAAGAGCTAACCTTGAAAATTGCACATGAGTGTCATTGTCTCATCCAGAAAGAGCGAAAAGAAATCATTACTCTGAAAAAAAATATCAACACCACAATCCTTATAATCTACACAATAGCAACTGGGAAAAAATATGGCAAGGATTGATGTCACGACCCAAACCGAGACCCTGATCGCGACGGCCATTCCGAACCACGAAGGCTCGAGAGACCCCCTTAGCATGTAATCATAACATAATTCATGTGTTATAATAATGCGGAAGATAATCTGAAAACATGGTAATTCCGTTATTCTTACATAACAACTCGAGACATAATCCCATAAGAAAACCCAAATCCATTTAGAACAAGTCTACGAAGTCTCTCCTGGACTGAATCAATAATCTACCTAAACCGGGACAAGGTCTCCGGTCGGACCATAAACTAAAAGCAAAAGAAACCAACACATGGTAAAAGATGCCCTCCGAAGTAAGGGACGCTCACCAACTCCGAATGTCTGATAACAATCTATTGATTAGCGTGACCACGAGATTAGGCCTCAGAACCTGAAATATAAGAGGGTCAATACTCGAAAGTACTGGTATATAGAACAATCCAAAAATAACATATATTTTGTACAACATAAGTGAGAGCATTTTATAAAGCAGTTTAGTATATCATAAATGAAAACACATGAGCATAATTTGGAGAACTTCGAAACACTTTCTTGTAATAATGACCTGACTCTTTATTTTTACTTCTGAGCTAGATGGTACACCCTATATTTCTACGATCCCACGGGCTATATGGAATCCGCTCTTGAATCGAGGGCCAAGCCCCCAATCCAAGTTTACCACAAGGATTGGAGTCCTAAATACTATTCTAGTATACCAATGCCTCAGGGGCAAGTATACATTGGCCATATCCAATCATATCTCCCGAATCGGCAAGACTCGATTTCCAGCAAAGAGCCCTTACACTCTAATGCCTTCTTCGGGTAACCATCTAACTCTCTTTAAGCCCCTTTTTAGTTCTTTAAAAACATTCTTCATGCTTATAAAAAAACACTCAACGCTTTTTATGTTAAGGGCATATCATCACCGGGTATCGTCATACCCAGACTTGCAAGTCGTTTATTTCATACCACATCATATCCATGACCTTTTTTACTCAAAAGCACATCAATGACCACCCAAAGAATTTAAACATCACTAAAGAGTTCTTATTTCAAAACATATGAAACTCATGCAAAATACTCTTTTTTCCAATACTTTGACAAAGTGTGGTTATCGCTTTCATCAATCACATGCAAGTCCTTTATTAGGAAACATGAGCATTTATAAAACAAGGAATAACCCCTCTTAATTCGTTCATAAGACAATAACCATTCATAAACATCGGCAAAACATTTAAACTCAACTTTTAACCATCCGTGTAAACAATCCATAACATTGTTAAGACAATGGGTTTCACAACAAGAGAGGGAATTACATAAATCTTTCTCTCATATAACTTCTCAAACTAATAGCACATGTACACATGAAAAAAAATCAAGTTTCAAAAGAACAACCTCATAGTTTATACAAGATTTCATCATAAAATGGTTTAACAATACATGCTCTTCAACCATTTCAAAACCCACCTCATGTACGAAACTATATACATTAAAAACTTGTTTGAACAATAAATTTATGCCCATGGAGTTTAGGATAGCCCTACATACCTTTTTGATGAACAAGAATTCGAAGTAGCTTGAAATTTAGTCTTGGGAGTATGAGCCTTGGAGGAAACCCTAATCTTTCTTTCTCTTGAGAGTGGTGAGGATAATGCGATGTTTAAAACTGATTAGAGATGGCTAATAACACTTATTGGATGATTTAATTCATGGGCGGGTAGGGTTTGAGGTGAGAAAAAGACCAAAATACCCCTAAGGCACTGAATAAAATTGCTGGAATTTCTTTAGTTGACGACTTGGTTGATGGCTTGTCAACCTAGTCGTCAACTCCTCTTCATGTTCTGGTTATGGTTGACGACTTGGTTGATGGCTTGTCAACTAGTTGACAGCTTATCACCTCTAGTCGTCACCTTGATAACAGATGGACATGCTAACGTAAAATGGGCATAACTTTCCACTCCGATGTTGGATTAAGGTAAAACTAGATGCATTGGAAAGACGGCTCAAAGACCTTTCATTTGATATATAGTATGACACCTGAATCGATATATTCTAGGAGATTCACTCATCTAAAGTGGACCTTGGTTGGTGCATCTGTCAAAACTCTATCGATAGAAAAGTCCTCAATTCGTCCTTGAGTTAGGAGGTTCAATTTCAGTAGTGATCTTTCCCCTACATTCTTTGGGTGATATATATGCAAGTTCATTAGTTACCATATCATAGTGGTGAGAGATATTATGACGAGCCTGAGTCAGCGTGTTCTGATTTGAAACATGACAAATGAAGTATTTTGCCGCTGACAGTGCTGTTGTAAGAAGCATCGGTGTCCACCAGCCACTAGAGCCATAAGAAGAGATAAAGAACTTAACGTATGAACAGAAGTTTATGTTTCTTGATTTCAGGTCAGTAAACTTTCTTACCTTTTCTTGCTAGACGTTTTAACATATGCTTTCGGATCTGTGTTGGCAAGATATATCTGCAAAATAACTCGGGAAACTAAGTACAAACCGAAAGCTATGCACAAAGATATCAAGTCATTTCCTTACCGTGATACGATTAATAAGACCTTCATTCTTATCAACAAAAGAGAAATCCCCATGAATAAAAGCATCAGCAAGGCCTATGTCAGCTTGAGTTGCAACCTGTAAGAGATTATCCATGTCACAAAAAATTCTCAAGATTGGGTAACTTAAAAAAAAAATTAGGTGCAAAAGAAAATTTCGATTACCCTCCAGTAAAACTGTGTAGTATGAATTCTAAGAGAAACTTTGAGAGAGCATTTCCTATCTGTTCCTTGGAAGGTGAAAACTGTACCTCCTTCTTCCATAAAGCTGTATATCAGAACTTATAAAAGCATTATCTAGATATCTTATCAAGAAAAAAATTTCGTAATCGCGATTCACACGCATGATTTTTGACTTGTATATGAGGTTTAATCCAAAGAGATTGGAAGAAGTGTATTTTCGCAGTAAGTAATCGTTCTGCATCTCACTATCATTTTCTGATACAAAGTCAATCTCTCTACATCTCGCAACTATTCAAATGACAAGATAACAAATATGATGACACAAGAGTAGGATCATGGGAATAGACAAGTTGTTAGACACGTATTTCCTGCTTTTTTGTGATTAAAGGAATACAAGGTGAAACTATCATCACTCACATTATACATCCTGTTTGAATGAAATTTTTGAAAAAGCTTGTAACGAGGAGGCGTGCTCCAGTTTCAGGCCAGGTTGGTACCATCTGCTTGGGGTTGTCCAGAATACTACAATTCCTTCTAAGCATGCCATATGCAGCAACAACACCCGCCTGAGGAGGAGCAAAGGTAGACAATCATCCAAATGAGATCAAAGGGAGAATAAGAGCGGGAAAAGACTCCACATTGTTTTCAATTTAGGTGATACTTAAAAATCTGTTGAGTTGAAGTAGTACTACCTTTAGTCCATTCTCATGGAATCCATAGCCTAAAAGTATTAAAACAAATAGAGATCAATCAGCAGTGAAACGCAAAGCAGAAAATAAAGTCGGTGCACTAAAGAGAAGCAAATACTAAAGTTAGAACAACTCAAGCTATAAGGGGTCATTAGTATGATGTATAAGGAAAATAATCATGATGTATAATTTGGTATAACTTCATTCAGCGTTTTGTTATAGATTGAATCGTGTATAACTTAATACAACAGTAACTGGTTCTTTAAATTGAACGTAGTTGAAGTCGATCAGAAGACTGCATGGTAGCAGGTTATAAAGGAACATCTATCTTGAAGCAACTATCCATGCTCTGCATAAAAATAGATTCATACCTTGATATGCTCCAGAAAACCATATTCTTCTCTTTCCTTGGATTTGATGTAGCTCACATGAAGCTTTTGATGCAGCAGCTGAGGGGACTGGGTGACGTGTTGTCCACTTAAGCAATGTATGCTCTGGTGCGTGAGGAGGATCCAGGGTTACGAGATAAGGCAGCTTTGGGTCACCAAGATTCTGTAAATTTAGACAGCTCATCATAAATTAAGAGAAAAATTCCCCATAGAAGAACATTCTCTTCTACTTCCTACCAAAAGTCCTAAATCACAGTAATCCATAACATACGTAACTGGATTATATTGAGCCAACATGTCACACATCCTCTACGATTGGTGGTTTCAAGAAAGTTGCACGCACTCCATGCTGCTGGGTTGCGAGGCAGGAATGTTGTGTCGTGATGAAGAAAAATGTCACTGTCACAGAGGAAGAGAAGATGATTTTGCATTTTAACATCATAAATCTTATTAAGACTATGGTACAATCCACCAAGCAGCAAGACAAGTAGTGCTCGTGGATAAAATTTTTGAGGCGTAATTATTAACTATATTAATCTTGGCCTCCAATTAGGGGTGGGCATATTTTGATTTAAACCGAAAAAATCGAAAAATCAAACCGAAATTTAATTTTGGTTTCGGTTTTTCAGATCGGATTTGGTTTGTAATTTTAAAATTTCGGTTTTTCGGTTCGGTTTTCATTTTAAAAAAAAAAAAAATTTGGTTAAACCGAAAAACCAAAATTTTATAAATAAATAATATATATATATATTATATATATAATATTTAGTAATTCACATTCACAATTAACATTTAACAACAAATTCGCATACGCCGCAGGCTGTTTATGGATTGTTTTAGTGACTCAAATATTTTATGGACTATTTTGGTGACTTTGAACTGTTTTATGGACTATTTATGCAGAAAGTATGTTGTTTCATGGGCTATTTTATGAGTTTTGTGTTGTTTTGTAGACTATTTATGCAAGGTTATATTATATGTAATGATTAATGACGTTATGTATTATGTTAAACTTATGATTATGTCATTTCGTTTCATCCATGTTGAGTTATTTATAGTTATTTATATTTGGGAATGAAAAACAGGTTTGAAATAAATAATTTTTCTAAAAAAACTCATCAATTTTAAATGCTCAGTTATGAAAAAGAGAGCTAACTACTTTAATATTTCAAATCAAAATAAAAATTCGAAATAACCGAACTGAATTTGTAAAAATCGAACCAAACCGAATTTATTTCGGTTTGGTTAAGGATGTCATTTTTGTCAATCCGAAAACCGATAAATCGAACCGATATTAAACAGTCAGACCGAACCGACCGAACCCCGCTCCTACCTCCAATACAATTTTCCTATTAGCTTAGAAATCTACCAGGTCGTAGCTGAAAATTGACTAAACCTGCCACCATTAAAACATGCATTTTGACTGAACTTCACTAAATCACAAAATAAAGCTCCTCAGGTAACAGAAAGTACATATATACAAAACATGGTTATACATTTAGTACCTTTTCTTAGGGGAAGATAAACAGCATTAGCGATGTCTCTATGGATCACATTCCAGAGAATATAAAAGTAAAATTAAAGATAAAAGAAGCCAAAGTATTAAAATGAAAGAGATGAAAGTACCTATAGACGTACTGGAAAGCACCCAGTATTCTTGTTTCATCGCTTGTTGCCTCTTCGCCTAACATTTTCAGAGTATTTGGAGCATGTGCAGCCATGATGCATCCATCAAATACTTCTTTGGCACCATCATTGCTAGCTATGGTACAACCTGCAAGGGCTCCTCCGTTTCATAGCTATGTGATAGTAACACAAAGCTGATTGAAGCACATTTTCTTATACAAATCGGCTTTAAGTTTGCATAGTTTATCCCCATGTTTATCTGCTCCTAATTATTAGGAGTCAACCTAGCATAATCTGTTTTGTTCATGTTGTATTTAAACTGCATTAGATACTGACTAATAAACACAACTTCATCTTCTTTCTCTACATTTATATGGTATCAACGCCAAAATACTCTTAACAGAGTCCAAGATCTAATTTTTTTCTCTTTGCAGCGATGGCCACTTCCACCCGCGTCGTTAACGCCGATCAACCTCTATCCTCAAACACTTGATTCAATTCAATCCATCATCCCAGCTGCCCATCAAACTAACTTGTAGCACTAATTTCACCATCTGGAAAGCCCAGATTGCCATGTTGCTTCATTGCCATGACCTCTATGGTTATCTTGACGACAACATGCTGTCCCCTACTGAAACAATCAAAACTAACAGCCTTGAGACAACCAACCCTGCATACAAGGATTGATTTTGTCAGGATAAATTAATCCAAAATGCTCTCATGGCCTCTGTAGATGCCATAATCTCACCTACGTTAGCTTCTGCTACTAACTCCAAAGCTGCGTGGGATCAACTTCACACTTCCTTTGCAAGCAAATCGCAAACCACATTTTCAACCTTTATCACCATATCAATTGAGTCAGTAAAGACAACAAATCCATTGTCAAATATATGCGAGAGATTCGCTCTCTCTTTGATGAACTCGCCACGATAGGTTCACCCGTCAATAATGAAGATCTAGTGTTGAAAATACTGAGTGGAGTGGGGTCAGAATTCTACGAGATCTCTGCAGCCATACGGGCAAGGGACTCTCCTATCAATTATGAAGAACTTTTTGACAAGCTTCTTGATCATGAACTGTTCCTCAAACAGGAGGACCTCAAGAAGACTTCCACCCAGATTATAATAGTTATTTCTCAATGAGTGCCAAATCCTCCATCAGCCCCACACAACAACAAACGCCCATCCAATAACAACAACTGGCATCCCCAATATAGGCAGCCTAATCAAAGCACTCATTCTCAGTATCCAATGGATAATTCCCAGTGGTGCAATCCAATGGATAATTCTCAGTGGTGTAACTTCCCACACCATTCATCATGAGTACGCTGTCAACTTTGTGACAAATTTGGGCATACAAAAAATGTTTGCTGCTCTTGGTCCCATAACCACTTTGAAGCAAAAGCAAATTTTGCTGCACAAACAACATCGAGTGATCCCTGGATTCTTGATTCGGGTGCCTCTCACCACATCATCTCTGATACCAACTCACTCCACAATGTTCAAGAATTCAAAGGTCTGAACGCAGTGACAATGGGTAGTGGTAATGTGATTTCGATTACTCAAACTGGTAATACTCACTTAACTACATCAAATAGTTCTTTCAAACTCTCTAATATTTTGTGTTCTCCAGCTATCAAACACAAACTCACTTCAGTCCATTAATTTTGCAAAGATAATCTAACTTCAATAGAATTTTTTCCTTTTACTTTCTTATGAAGGATTTGACTATGGGAGCACCTCTTCTACGTGGCCTATGGCCTGAATAAAGTAGGACTCTATGAATGACCGTCCCTGACTCGACCAAACATCAACATTCCCATTGCTGGACCTTTCTTACATCAATGGCATCGAAGATTGGGCCAAACCCACTCTCGAATTTTGTTTTCCATTTTATATAATTCTCGTCTTTCATATTCTTCAAAAGACAAGTTTACTTATTGTAATTCTTGTTGCTGCAATAAAGCTCATAGATTTTCCTTTTATTCAAATACTTTGTCCAATAAATTGTTGGGTTCAATAGGTGTGAATGAAAAATGAAAAGTTGCTTGGAAGGGACACAACTCTTTGAGTAAAAGACACACTATTTTGGAAATAGGTATAACTATTTGGATGGTTGTGGATGTTCGAAAAAGATACACTCATTCGAATGGACAGACATGACTGTTCAGAAAGGATATACCTTTTCGGTGAACCATTGACACCTTTCGTAAGGGGCACTTAATGGCTATATAAACCTGCATTTTTCCACAGGTTTAATATGATTTTTCTGCACTTGAAAACATTTCTTGTCTTCTAAAATACTCTGTGTGATCATCTAACTATTGAGTGAGTTTGAAGAGAATCTAATCGTTTGAGGTACCACTATAGTCGGATTGGTAGGCCATTTTATCTTAGGAGAAAAATTTCACAACCTCGGGTACTTGAGGGGAATTATTTCCTTAAGGACACTTCGTGAAGTCGAATGACTTGGCCTTTTTCTATTTCATCTAATTTCTAAAGAAAAAAAATACACTTGTTTGAAAGGTCTTTTTGATCTTGTGTTGAGGGTGTTGCAGAACTTCATAAGTGTTCTTGTTTATACTTGAACTTGTGTTGAAGTTGTTGTGTCGAAATATAGATTTTTGTGTATCCAAAAATAACAATCTTAAGGAAATAATTTTGAAAAAAAATATTTTTATATTGCTTGTTTGGTGAAATTTTCTTTTCACTAAAGTTTTTTTTCGAAATCTGTATTGCTTGGTTTCTAGAGATTAAAGCTTTTAGATTTCTACTCCTTTTGAACTTAACTAGTGATTTGAAGAAATAAAATCTTCATCACCAGTTAAAGATCACTCGGTTGACGATTGAAAGTCATAAAAACTTCATCGTTAAACTAGGAACAAGGGGTGTTTAAAGTTGCTGCAACTTCATTAATAGTATTTTGATATACTAAAGTTACTGTCTTGTTGTGACAGGAAAATGACTACTGACAGTCAAGTGCATGATACTGCAACGACTGTGGCAACAACTAATGTTGTTACAACGAGTCGTACTAATGCTCCTCGGCAATGGCACTAGCGGTGAAACCTGGAAAATTCACGGGTGTAGATTTCAAAATATGGCAACAGAAGATGTTATTATACCATATAACTTTATTCCTTCAATGTTTTACATCTGAAGAAGCTCCGGAGGTGCCCGAAAGAATGTCAGACCAGGAGAAATTTGTCGTTATGAAGGCGTGGAAGCACTCAAATTTTCTATGCAGGAATTACATTCTAAATGGCCTCCAAGATGAACTATACAACGTGTATAGTGAAATAAAGATGGCAAAAAAGTTATGGGGGGCGTTGGAAAGAAAATAAAGACTGAGGATGTGGGAACAAAAAAATTCTTCGTTGCAAGATTCCTAGAGTTTAAAATGATTGAAAATAAGTCAATTGTATCTCAAGTCCAGCAACTGCAAGTTATCATCTACGATCTCCTCGCGGAAGGTATGATTTTGTTGAATACCTTAGTTGAATATATTGAAAATATTCTTAATGTTCACATGAACTTAATTGTAGGTTTGGTCATGAACGAGGCATTTCAAGTCACGGCAATAATAGAGAAGTTACCACCTATGTAGAAGAACTTCAAGAACTACTTGAAACATAAGAGAAAGGATATGTCAGTTGAAGATCTTTTAGTAAGACTACGGATTGAACAATACAATAAAGCTGCGGAAAGAAGGTCGAAAGAAAATTCTGCAATAAGTGGAGCAAATATTGTAGAAGACGACCATAACAACTCTAAAAAGTGAAAGAAAGCTGGACAGGAAAGCAATCAACCCAAGAGGAAATTCAAGGAAAAATGCTTTAACTGTGGAAAGATTGGCCATAAGTCTACGAATTGTCGTGCCCCAAAGAAAGGAAAGAAGAATTACCAAGCAAATATGACTGAGTCCAAGAAAGAAATGAATGATCTATGTGCCATGCTGTCTGAATGCAACTTGGTGGGAAATCCTAGAATGGTGGATGGATTCTGGTGCCACCCGCCACGTTTGTGCTACTAAGGACTTATTTGCTACTTTTGCTCCGGCTCAAGGGGAAGAGAAGATATATATGTCCAACTCCTCAACTGCAAAAGTTGAAGGAGCATGAAAAGTCTGCCTGAAAATGACATCAGACAAAGTGTTGACTTTGAACAATGTCCTGTATGTACCGGAGTTACAGAAGAACTTAATTTCTGTATCACTTCTTGACAAGAATAGATTCAAATGTGTATTTATTTTTGAAAAAATTGTACTTAGTAAAGGAGAAGTGTATGTAGGAAAAGGCTACCTCACTTACGGCCTATTCAAAATGAATGTTGAAATCAATAAAAGTTCAATTTCTTCTTACTTGTTTGAGTCTTATGATTTGTGGCATGAATAATTAGGACATATCAATTACAAAACACTACAAAAACTGATTAACTTAGAAGTTTTGCCAAACTTTGAGTGCAATAAATCAAAATATCAAACGTGTATAGAATCAAAGTATGCAAAGCATCCGTATAAGTCCGTTGAAAGGAATTCCAATCCTTTAGACTTAATCCACGTTGACATTTATGATATGAAGTCAATACCATCTTATGGTAAAAAAAGTATTTTATAACTTTTATTGACGATTGCACTAAATACTGTTATGTCTATTTGCTAAACAGTAAGGATGAAGCAATAGATGTATTTAGGCAATATAAAATAAAATTTGAAAATCAGTTGGAAAAAAAATCAAAATGATAAGAAGTGATAGGGGCAGAGAATATGAATCTCCCTTTGCACAAATATGTGTAGAGAATGGAATTGTCCATTAAACTACGGCCCCATATTCACCTCAGTCCAATGGTATTGCGGAGTGGAAAAACCAAACCTTGAAGGAAATGATGAATGCCTTGCTAATAAGTTCAGGTTTACTGCAAAACTTATGGGGAGAAGCTATCCTTACAGCTAACCGAATACTCAATAGAGTGACCTATAGTAAGACACAATTAATTTTATCTGAAAAATAAAAAGGAAGAAAACCCAACTTGAAATATCTTAAAGTGTGGAGGTGTCTAGCGAAGGTCCAAGTTCCTATGCGTAAAAGAGTAAGGATAGGACCTAAGACGGTTGACTATACTAAAGACTATGCTTTGCATTATAATAAATATCTCACAGTACTTGAAGGATATAGTGATACAAATTAAATTATTGAATCAAACTAAATGAAATCCATGAGTGAATATGTATTTACTATCGGTGGAGGAGCAGTCTCTTGGAAATCATCCAAATAGACATGTATTGCTCGCTATACAATGGAATCATAATTTATCACATTTGATAAAGCCGGTGAAGAAGCAGAATGACTCCAAAATTTCTTGAAAGATATTCCTTATTGGCCCAAACCAGTGGCACCAGTATATATACACTACGATAGCCAAACAGAAATAGGTAGGGCAGGGAGCATGATGTACAATGAAAAATCTTGTCATATCAGATGGAGACATAATATCATTAGAGAACTTCTCTCTAGTGGAATTATCACTGTTGACTATGTGAAGTCAAAGGATAATGTGTCGGATCCACTTACAAAAGGCCTATCTAGAGAAAGAGTTGAGAGGACATCCAAGGGAATGAGTTTACGACCTAGGACAAATTAGCATGGCGGTAACTCTACATAGCAGATTGGAGATCCCAAGAGCTAGGTTCAAGGAGATCAAACAAAGTTGTGTCTGACAGGTTCAACATTGTCAATATATCCAACCCATGCTCATGATGTAGACAATGTTTAATAAACAAGGATAAGAGTTATGGTGTGAAGTTTTTTAATGATTATCTAAGTTTAGCAGATTTGACCAAATAGTTTAATATATAGGATTGAACGATTAGAAATCACCTATGTGAGGGCGAAGTGAAAACCGCTTCATGGAGAATGTTAGTAAAGTCATATTCTCTAAGCTCTCATGAGACCGAGATGTATTCATGGCTGAAACGAATAAAACCGTGAGAACCATAAATGGTAAAAGGATGGTTGTGTGACATGTGTTGTCTAGGTTTACATTAAAACTCGATGGTTAGAAGATATCAAATCTATCGATTGACCGAGTGAATTCGATGCATGTTCACTATGAAAATTTCAAAGGAAAACCCACTTATCCAAATGCAATCAGTCTTTACTTGATGGTCACATACTTGTCCGTAAAGTTTTATGAAAAAATAGCCATTCCCCATTTATATATGGGGGATTGTTGGGTTCAATAGGAGAGAATAGAAAATAAAAAGTTGCTTGGAAGGGACACAACTCTTCGAGTAAAAGACACACTATTTCAGAAAAAGGTATGACTGTTTGGATGTTGTAGCTGTTCGAAAAGACACACTCTTTCGAATAGATAGACATGACTGTTCATAAAGGATATACCTTTACGGTGACTCATTGCCACCTTTCGAAAGGGGTACTTAATGGCTATATAAACCTGTATTTTTCCACAGGTTTAGTATGAATTTTTCTGCACTTGAAAACATTTCTTATCTTCTAAAATACTCCATGTGATCATCTAACTATTGAGTGAGTTCGAAGAGAATTCGATTGTTTGAGGGACCACTACAGTCAGATTGTTAGGCCATTTTATCCTGGGAGGAACATTTCACAACCTCAGATACTTGAGGGAAATTATTTCCTTAAGTACACTTCATGAAGTCGAAGGACTTGTCCTTTTTCTGTTTCATCTAATTTCTGAAGAAAAAAAACACACTTCTTTGAAAAGTATTTTTGATCTTGTGTTGAGGGTGTTACAAAACTTCATAAATGTTCTTGTTTATACTTGAACTTGGATTGAAGTTGTTGTGTCGAAATATAGATTTTTGACTACACGAATACAACACAAATATCAATTAGAAGAAGTTTACAGTGATTTATTGGGTCCATCCCCCATTCTCTCTATTGATAAAAAGCTCTACTATTGTTAGTTTGTTGATCAGTATACCAAATACATTTGGTTGTAAACAATGAGAAACAAATATGAAGTGCAATAACATTTTCAAAGATTACATCCTGTGCTTGAAAAATATTTTGATCACAAAATGCTCACACTTTATACTGATAGAGGCGGAGAATATAAAGTCATGGAACCATACCTTAATTCTAATGGCATACAACACCTTGTATCTCCCCTCATACTCCTCAAAGGGTCTTCTTGGCTGAAAGACTCATCGATACCTTATTGAGACTATCAAAATGCTGCTTCATCAAGTAAGTTTACCCTCCAACTTTTGGACATTTGCCTGTCGCCTGTGCACTGCCACTCTTGATAACAAGTCCCCATTTGAAGTTCTTTTCAAAGAAACACTGACTTATGAATCTCTTCAAATATTTGGATGTCTATGCTACCCATGGTTACGACCATACACCCAAAATAAATTAGAACCATATTTCAAACCTTGTGTAATGATCCAAAGTAAATGGGTCACGTGGGAGGCACACGTTTAATGAGCAGAACTATCAAGGGCTAAGATTAGTAGTTCACTATTCATATCAATGCATCATATTCGTCCATCTAGGAGCCAGCTGTCAAAATCCTGCTTCATGTTAATAAATACCTAGAGATCCACCTTGCAAAGACAGTTATTGATTTACCGGTATACTTCACCCAAAAATTCTCTCTCTAGACTCTTCTTCCTCTCCTCTCCTTATTTCCTTCCTTCTTCTTATTCTTCACCCATCCTAAACTTCATTACGTGTATTCAAAAATCTTGAAGTCATCTATGAAGCCGTAGTGTAGCTAAATTCTTAGTTGATTGATTGTAACTGTTGACTCATCTATCAATAAAATTCCTTCTCCAATTTATTAATTCGTTGTGTTTGTGTTGAGTACATTACAAGAATTTTTGGGTGAAGTATACCAGTAAATCAATAACTGTCTTTACAAGGTGGATCTCTAGGTATTTATTAACATGAAGCAGGATTTTGACACCTGGCTCCTAGCTGGATGAATATAATGCATTGATATGAAGAGCGAGCTACTAATCTTGGCCCTTGATTGTTCTTCTCATTAAACCCGTGCCTCCCATGTGACCCATTTACTTTGGATTATTACAATCCTTCCCACTTGAAATGGACCTTGTCCTCAAGGTCATGACAAAGCAATGAGTTGACATTAGCTGCTGTCCTAGCTCATGGCAGGTGAAATTGAATGCCCATAAAAGTGCCAATGCCAATGAATGTAATGCAATTGGAAGAGTTGTCCCAATGAAGTTCTAGTAAGTTGCCTATACATTTTTATACCATCCTCATATTCCTTTGTGGCTGCTGTAAAAGATCTTTCTGAACATGTTTCATAACCCAATTTTCTCATTGACTAACCAAGATGCAAATAACCACTTCAGTGAAGCACCGTCATAGATTTGTGATACGAGATCCCTCCTTAATGTAGTGAGATATCTGTCGCTCTTCATACAAGTCATGTAGTGGTAAGGATAATCGGTAGCTCTAAGGTACTTTCCCCAGGGTCAAATGGAACATGTAAGATATTTTCCCCCGGAACAAATTCAAGGATGGAGTTTTCAAAGATAACTTCACCAAGATTACTAGTATATCCCGTAGCTTCGAGTCTACCAAATCCCCTCAAGCAGCCATTTTCCCCGTAGAAGTGACCAGAACTACCGTCTGATCCATTTCGCTCAAAGAAAACTAAGAATTGATATCGTTTGACTTCTCTGTATATTACAAAAGGTTGGGAGATTAAAACAAAGTTGTCATGGAATACTGGAACAATCTGTTGCTCATTCATTGTCGCCACATTTATCCTTGACCATTTGGAGTTTCCCCAACTTGGTATTCCTTCAAACTCAACACCCCTACTTTCAAGAAACAACTCTACCCTATCAAAGAAAGTCCATAGAACCTGTGTAATATCAAACCAATTGTAAATGTGTACGCCTAAGGAATATCCAAATTTAAAGAATTTAATAATATGCAGCAATCTGTTTCCATCTATGAGCAAGAGGTCACCCCAGTTGGTTGGAATTTCAAACACTTCATTTTTAGACTGAAACCTGGAATTATCCAGAATATCAACTATAGACATCTTTGCTTTTGAAACCGGAGGTTTGGCCAATAAGCGTCAATTCGTGAAATAAAATTGATAAAGCATCTTACTCACATACGCAACAAAGAATAGTTGTGCACCACCTAAATCATCTTCATCAACTTCTTTTTCCATGAACAAGGAATCAAGACGCCAATCCACTGATTTCATAGCAACTGTTAGTAGCTTTGCTTCAGCGTCTATAACATGTAGAAATGGAATGCCATTGGAATAACTGAAAAGCAAAACTCGACTGAATGAATGCACACTCGACTTTATCCGATCGAGGAATGCCCAAAAAACTTTCCCTGTATCAACCCAATTACAATTGTAGAAACCCAAAGCATGTGGAAGCAAACCAGTAGTTTTAAGAGGGCCACAACATGATGTCAAACTATGCCGTTCCAGCTTTATATCGAATAGCTTTTCACCAAACTCTGTTTCAAGCTTATGTCCCTTGCATGGCAGATCATTGAGACCCATCAATTTCGGTATTGTATCCTCAATATCAAGAACAGTAAGTCGTGAATACAGATGTAAGTCCATAATCTCAATCTCTGTGGTGTCTGTTTTGTGGATGGATTGAAGTTCAACTAGAATTTCATACTCTACCCACTGAGGACATTCTTCAAACACCTGGTCCTCATTGAATCCTAAATTGATCTCACCGTTATTTTCAATAGCATGGTTGCAAGAACCCACATCAGTTTGGTTGTCCCCTTCATTCAATTCCTCCGAACAGACATGAAGACAAAAATAGCATTGGCAGTCAACACTACGTAAACACTCATAGACGAAAGAGTTACATTAGCAGTCAACATTGCATATGCAACCCTCACATCACCTTTGAAATTGTTTTAAATCCACAACTATTCCTAAAATTCCATTTATTCGGGCACTCCTATTGGCATTGTTTCGTTCAACCAATTCAGACAAAGTCGATGATTCCACAAACATCTTCTTTGAATTACTACCCACAGTCGAGACAGGTTCGCTTCTCTGATACCACTTGTAATGTACTCAACACAAACACAACGAATTAATAAATTGTAGAAGGAAGTTTATTGATAGATGAGTTAACGGTTACAATCAATCAACTAAGAATTTAGCTACACTACGGCTCCATAGATGACTTCAAGTTTTTTGAATACACGTAATGATGTTTAGGATGGGTGAAGAATAAGAAGAAGGAATGAATGAATGAAGGAAGGAAGGAAGGAAGGAAGGAAGGAGAGAAAGAAGAATCTAGAGAGAGAATTTTTGGGTAAAGTATACTGGTAAATCAATAACTGTCATTGCAAGGTGGATCTCTAGGTATTTATTAACATGAAGCAGGATTTTGATAGCTGGCTCTTAGCTGGACGAATATGATGCATTGATTTGAATAGCAAAGTACTAATCATTGCCATCAGTGTTTTGACCCCACCAACTCTAAACTTTTTCTCTCATAGGATGTAAAATTTTTAGAAGAATTTTTCCCATTGGATAATATTTTTTCTCACTTAAAACAAAACTTTTCATATTTAAATTGGGAAAACACTTTACAACATCAAAATCCAGATATGAAAATTAGTTCCACCACTATTAATCTAGATCTTGCATTACTTCCTCCCACCATTCCGTTCAGGCCAGGTGCATGCCAAGATATCTGCTTAGTTCACGCCGTGCAGGGAAATAACCCAGAGTCAGACCATTTCACCACTCCTGAATCAAGTAATCCTCAAACTACTTCCCTATCCCCTATTGTTGATACCCAACCATCCCACTTCATATTTTCAAGCCAAACCACTGCCCTCTCTGTGCATCCTTGCTCTCTACATCGCCGACCACCAATTACGCATATTTATCAGCATTGCCCAAATTCATCACGATCCCTCCATGCTAACAGAGGTGTGAGCTGTTGCTCTATTGACTCACCTCCATTCCCTGCACCCATAGTTCAAGTTCACAAATAGTGCAAAATAGTGTAGTAACAAGGTCGCCAAATAACATTGTCAAGCGATGGAAAATTATTGATTACACTGCCCAAATAACCCAGCCTGTATCCATTTTACCTGTAACCCACAAACAAGCACAAAGATATCATATTAAGAGATGTTACGCAGGTTGAGTTTGATGCATTAATAAAAAACTAGACTTGGGATTTGGTTCCACTGGACTGCACAAAAAATGTTGTTCCTTATAAATGGTTGTTTTGAATCAAAATTAAGCCTGATGGCTCCATTGATATGTACAAAGCACGTTTGGTTACAAAAGTGTTCACCCAAATGCTTAGGGTTGATTTTCATAAAACATTTAGTCCAGTGGTAAACCCACCACAATTCGGACCGTTCTCACCCTTGTTGTACAAAAAAGTTGTCCATTGCATCAAATAGATGTCAATAATGTTTTTTATTGAGAAAATCTTTAGGAAGACGTGTATATAACCCAACCACCTGGGTATGAAAGTTCAGCACATCCTGACTATGTCTGTCATCTCAAAAAGGCTATCTATGGATTACGACAAAATCCTAAAGCCTGGTATGATGCACTCACTAATTCTCTGATCATCATCGGATTCCGTATGTCAGAATTTGATAATTCTTTGTTTTCTCTGTATAACTTTGAAATAACTATTTATATACTAATATATGTGGATGGCATCATACTCACAGGAAGAAATGAAAAACTACTTCAACAAGTCATTACTTCTCTTTCCAAAAGATTTTCTCTTAAGTATCTTAGTTTACTGCACTATTTCTAATTAGAAATTGAGGTACACAGGGATGCCAATGGTCTATTTCTTAGTCAATATAAGTATATTCAAGAGGTGTTGCATGACACTCAGATGCAAGACTGCAAAGGCGTTCAGTTCCTTATGAGTACATTTGAGGCACTACTAGTAGATGACGGAGCCCCTAAACTGATGGCAAAAAGTATAGGAGTGTACTTGGTAAATTTTAGTACCTTCTTTTTATTGGACCGGATATCACATATTTGGTAAACAAGCGTACTCAGTTCAATAACTCTCCCTCCGTAGTTCATTGGAAGGCTGTTAAATGCATCCTTCTGTACCTCAAAGAAACTTCCCAGAATGGTATTCATATTTCTCCACAGCAGTACACTAATCTTTATGCCTATGCTGACGCTGATAGGGCGGGTGATATTAATGATCAACGCTCAATCTCTGGCTACATTATTTTTCTAGGTACAACTTCTATTTCCTGCTGTTCTCGCAGGTAACCTACAGTCTCCCGATCCTCCACTGAGGCTGAGTATAGGGCAGTTGCCTCTGCCTTAAATGAAACAAATTGGATCACTCACTTGCTTAGGGATCTCCATGTGCCACTCTCTGCTACACCTAGAATACTTTGTGATAACCTTGGGGTTACATACATTGCTGAAAACCCGATACATCATACAAAAATGAAGCAGCTTGAGGTCGATCTTCACTTTGTTTGCGACCAAGTTCACAATGGCCTAGTCTAGTATCACACATCCACTCCACTAATCAAGTTGCAGATCCACTCACCAAACCATTGTCTAATCTAGTCTTCTGGCGGATGCTACCCAAGTTAGGTGTTGTCTTGTTACACCTAACTTGAGGGAGGCGTAATAGAGCATGTACCACGTGTAACAAAGCACGTACCACTCACAGATGTAAAATAGGATTGGTCCATAAATTAAGGCTTTAAGTTTGCATAGTTTATCCCAATGTTTATCTGCTCCTAATTATTAGTAGTCAAGCTAGTATAATTTGTTTTCTTCACGTTGTATTTAAACTCGATTAGAGACTGACTAATAAACACAACTTCATCTTCTTTCTCTATATTTATAGGGACAGATGACAATAGTACTTTATCATACACAACCTTACCCTGGATAATAGTATATGACCTTCTACTATTATGATAAAATGTACAGAACAGTGAACTCTTGCAAGAAACCAAAAGATAAAATCAAGCTAGACCTTCTTGATTTGTTGTTACAGAATTTACTTCACAACCAATTCTTATTTGGCAGCCTCTCTTTTGCAGCTCCTCCTTAACTTGTGTTTGACGCTGCCATCAAATTACTCTCAAGGATCAAGGATGATACATGATTAACTTATCAAATCACAGAAGATCATGAAAGCGGTAATTGCCCGGAGTTCTTCTCAGGCAAGTAGTAAGAATTTTGAAGTATCTATGAATGAAAAATCACCTTATTTATATGTGATCGCCATCTTAGAGTGAGCAATTGAGGGAGACCAAAGAGCTGTAAATTAAAGAAAGGAAAACACAGCCTTAGGCACACAGGCAATAAAATGATAGAGGTAAGCATTCAAATTCGGTATCTTGTATGCACCAGATTCAAAAATTGTCTATAATCAACATGCGATATGAGTACACTGCTTGAATTGTAGATTAGAGGAAAAAAACCTGCAAAAGACGGTGGTCATGGAAGAACGAAAGAATGTGATGTGCAGAAAAGTCCAGTACTCCTGCCAAGGGATAAATCCAGATTGAAGCACATATCGGAATCTGTGGAACATACGAGTGAACTAAATGAACAAAAAGGCCAAACATGAATATCAAAATTGATAACAGTAACAAACAACAGCGTCACCAGATAAGCCTTCTGAAATAGCTCTGAATAGCCATGTGACTTAATAAATTGCCTTAATGTTTCATTGCGATCAATGTCAGGATTGTTGTCAAGTGCTTCAAAGTAACTGCAATGCAGGCAAAAACATATTCTAGGTGAAATAAACTTCATTGAAGAAAGTTTTTTTGCTTGACACATAAATAAAGAAACTGCACAAAACCGCACAACTTAGTCCATATCCATCAAATGCATGCTTTTCAAATGAACAAATTTCTAACTAGATCAGTACATCAACAAATTGCTCAAACAATAACAAATACTGATAAGACGTTAAATATGTAAAGATAAATAAATTTTAAGTACCTTATGACATCCTGCTTGAATGTGCTAATTTCTCTAAATCATTTTCCAAAAATACGGATTCAAGAGATTCTTCTTGTGCGCAAACAAACTAGAGTATCCATTTCGGGTACCCCATTCGCAACCACGACCTTGATCTAAGCTCACTGAGAATGACATAACAGAGATGTCCATATCAACTCCAAGGAACTCAAAAAACTCCATCATGTTCGGATAACTTACCTGTTAATCAAATACACCATTTCAGCATCTACCCCAGAACAACTCTGGCTACATATATAATCATTTCCAATTAAATGCCCAAAACAAGGACTCAGACAACAGAAATATTATTATTATGAATTGAAAACAAAGCATAAACTATTTAGTTTCTATACTAACAATAAATCATGGATAAATTTGTTGCCATGTGACCAGAAGGTCACGATTTCAAGTAGTGAAAATAGACTCTTGTAGAAATGTAAGGTAATGCTGCAACCATAGACCTTTGTGGTCGGCTTCTTTCAGACCCTATATGCATAGCTGGAGCGTTAGTGCACTTGGATGTGTTAGTTCAATGAAGTTTTGATGATGGAAATATAAATGAAACATATTAATCAAGCTGGTCCAACCACATGAACATAGTCACTAAGGAAAGTGGACAAGTTTTGTTAAACGCTGGAATAGATAAGTTCTCTTGAGAATGGATAAGCTCTCTTGCGATCTTGATGGATCACATGTGATAAAAATAAGTTGTAGTTGAATACAACACTATTGATAAGCTGAAGAGAAAAAGTTTCACTCAAACAAGGAGATTAAGTTGAATAAGGAGTTCTACTGAAGCAAGGAGTTTCACTTGAAGAAGGACTTTGACTTAACAAAGAAGTCTGTTAAGTTGGAGAGTCTTAAGCAGCTAAGAAAAAGAAAGCACACAGTGAAAGACTCTTTGGAGAATCATTATATATCGAGGGAGTAACTCACTTCGTTACTCATGCACTTAAAAAGATATCAACACGTCAACGAATTATCAAAAAGTTCCAAAAGCTTGAAGTAACAAAGAAGAACCTGTTCCTATTACTTAGAGGTAAGAAGTCTTTGACTTTATTTATTAGGTTGGTTCTTGATTTGTAAAATTGTCTAAGTCTCAGTGAAGTATAAACTGAGTTAGGAGCTTTGTCTTCAAGTTTGGAAACTCGAAGACTTGGGAACACTTACCTTAGGAAGGTTTGTGTTTTGTAGAAATAGGAGTTAGAGTTAATTCCTTGATTACAAGAGTTTTGTAATTCGTTGATTTGTTGAGGTTCAAATTATTTTAGGGAAGTTAGGGTTAAATCCTGTAGAGGTACAGCTCACGGGTTTTTACATCTCTTTGAGTTGAGTGTTTTCCACTTAAATATCACTATGTAATTATTTATCATTTTAGCTGTATAGGAGCACATTAGTTAACCTGTTCTATAAATAGGCAACCATTAGGCATAAAACAAGTAATCAGTAGGGCTCGTACTCTAACAATTGGTATTAGAGAGGTTATCTTACATAAGTTTGAACCTAAGAAAAAATCACTATGTTGAATTCCGCACCTTCTGCTGATCATAGTTAATACGGAAATTCGTAGCTCGAGACCTTTCACACAAAGCCAAGCATGTGAGTTGTAATGACTCCAAGACTTGTTCATATCGTTGGACGTGTGTGAGGCCCTTGTGAGCCCATCTAAGGGCCTATACTTATTAAAGTGTAAAGATGCCCATCAAGACACCCCTAACCCACCCAATTAAATGCCAAGGGTATTTAGATCTTTTGTCTTTTCTTTATAATTTACTATATAAGCCATTTAATAGGGCTAGTATTATTTTAGTTCATTCATATCATAGAAGACAACAAGACTTGTAATATTTTGACTTCGCTTTCTCATTTGGAGAGGCCAAAACTGAAATTCTCACTAGTAAAGTGATACTAGTGTTGTATCTTCGCTAGAAACTAGGTTCTTGGGGTTCTTTGAGTTCCTCTTGGTCCAAGTAAGAACTTGGTATTAATATTCATTAGTCTTAGGGTACTTTCTCTTGTTAGGGTTCTTAGATCAATGAATAATGTGTGTCAAGTTTCTATCCGTTTTTTTGTAAATCTTGTTAACATTGTGTTGTTGAATCTAAAAGTCTAGTAAAGCCATGTGGGACTCTTTTGATTCACTAGCAATATTGTCTTTGTTGTTGTTGTTTTTAAACTCACTTTTCTTATTCAAACAAGTATTGAAAGCCTAGTGAAGCCGTGTGTGGCCATTTTTGATTCACTAGCACTCTGTTGCTCATCTTGTTGTTCTTGTATTGGTTAAAATCTCTTGATACACACTTAGCTTTGTATAATTTGGTATCAAATCTCAAGTCTAGGTTTTGTTCTTACAAAACCAATCTTGAAAAGCTCTTACCAAAATGTGTGTTCTTGAACATTTTGGTCAAAAATTGGTTGTAGATCTACAAAAGTTTTACTTGTTTAGTTTGTTTCTTGTGTTGGTTTCTTTCTCATCAACACAAAAGTTGTCTAAATCTAAAGTTGAGCTTAGTGAAAAAAATAATTATGTTGTGAAAAAAAACTTGGAAGTGACCATTGTGGTGTATTGTTGTTACGTTCTTGAAGGTGTTGATGTTGTGTTCATCCTAAACTTCTCCCCATCTTATGTCTTAACTTCTATAAAGAGAAATAGATCCAAAAAGGTTGTAAGACAAAATTAAAAATTGTTTGTGAGAAGACTTGCCAACATCACCTTTTCAAGCCTTGACAACCACTTTTCCTTAAAATAAGGAACCTTGACTTGTGGGACTAGTGAGGTCAAACATCACCTTTTGAGTTTGACGAAAAAAGGGTTGTAAAAGATTACAAGACTTTATGTTTTCCATCCCAATAATAAGTCATCTATTACGAAAGATCTAAGGGGACTAAGACTTCAAGATGATGAACTATTTATGTGGACCCGTGGCCATTGACATGCTGCCACGTCACCCTAGTTACTGTTCATGTGATATTTAAGCTCAAATTTGGATTTTGTAGTTTCTAATTATTGATTCCTAGTTTCCTCTAATTGACTTGAGACCTAATTAACAAACTAGTACATTCCTACTAGATTGTCAATTAGTCCCTTGAGCCTTGTGTTAGTGTTAACGTTTGTTTGTGTGCTTTTGTCATTTGAATATGTTGTAACTCTTGGCTCTAGTCCGATGAGAATTTTTTGAGTTTCAAACAAGAATCCACTCCGGACAAAATCATCCTCATACCTTAAGGATTTACGGGTTACTAGCCAATCTACAACACTTGTGAAGCTAGAGTGTGAGTGAACCGAAAGAGTGTGAGTAAGGAGAGGGATTTTAACTAACTTTTTTGTTGCTTGTGTAGGTGATACCTTGACAATGGAGAGAACCACATCTCAAACCATGTATTCTAATGAAATGGAGAATATGAGGGTTACTCTTGAGGACCCGAACTCTTGAAAGGTTGAGTACAGAGGTAGGAGCCATAAGGGGGGAAGTGATGACTATTAGTGGGAGGTTAGAACAAGTGGAGAGTCAAAGGAACTCTCTCCCTTCTACTCCTTGGCATGTTTCATCAAGTTGGCATGATAGAAATTCCTCCGCTACCGTTACTCCCGAAACATGGCCTCAATTACCAAAT